>NC_052171.1:16502133-16578466 GCF_902713615.1 Scyliorhinus canicula | reverse complement strand
CCACGAAACAGAGAGACACACCCACCGAAACAGTGAGAAAGAGGCAGCCAACCTCAGAAAAAGTTCAGCTGGAGTTGAAGTGAAGGAAAAAGCCAGTTTGTGCAAAAGATGATTTTCTTTGCAGAACTGAAAACTATTCCCAAGTCCAAGTCACTTAGTCCATACGTTAATGTCATCACTGGCTACATTTGACCAATAGATTTACAGTTGTTGTTTGGGAAACGGAGGGGTCTCGTATCGACTTTAGAATTATGAGAAAAATAGATGCTTTTGGGTTTCCAGTCTTCCAGGGGCTGACTGCTTACTGTAAAAGTATACGACTGTTCTTGTAGTGCTTCACTACCATTTTCTACATTCATAAATACTTTTATTGTTGCTTAACGAAAGAGAGGTTTGCATTCTCACTGTTTCCGCAAACTACATCTACATCCATGAAAGCAATACACAACGCAAAAATAGTATTTGAGGTTGGAACACTCTCGCACATAACGATAGTGGGGTTTCAAAACAGAGTTATCACAACTAAATCAACCAACCCCTTAGATACTTCAAGAATGTCACTGACAGCCAAGCCAAGTAAGGCAGCAGCTTCCACAAGACGACGGATGGGCTACAAGTCAATATTTAATTGCTATGTTGATCAGAATTCAGCTGGCTTAATTGATGCAGTTAGATAGATAGAGATAGAGAAATACAGCACAGAACAGGCCCTTCGGCCCACGATGTTGCGCCGAACTTTTGTCCTAGGTTAATCATAGAATTTTGGACAATTTTTCATGGCCAATCCACCCAACCTGCACATCTTTGGACTGTGGGAGGAAACCTGAGTACCCGGAGGAAACCCACGCAGTCACGGGGAGGATGTGCAGACTCCACACAGACAGTGACCCAAGTCGAAATCGAACTTGGGACCCTGGAGCTGTGAAGCAATTGTGCTATCCACAATGCTACCGTGCTGTCTCTCTCTCTCTCCCTGTGTTTCCCAGTCAGAGGAATCATACTGTTTAGGATGTTTCAGACACATGTTAAAACAGGTGCTTCATCACTTGCATAGGTGTTAATATTTTGCTCATCTGCTGCCGAAATCCCTCATTTATGCCATCATTATCTTGGGACTCAACTCCTTGAACACACTCCTGGCTGGTATCCCACATTCTCTGCTCAGTCAACCCAACATCACCCAAAACTCTGCTGCCCATGTCTTAACTCACAGGTCTCATTCTCCTCTCACCCTTGTTCTGACTCACCAACTGTGGCTCCTCGACAAGCATCATCCTTGGTTTCAAATCCCTCCTTGACTTGACCCTCCCCATCTCTGCAACCTTCAAACTCGCAACCCTCCATGATGTCTATGTTCTGCAATTCTGGCCTCTTCGATACTCCTGATTTTAATGACTCCACCATTGGCGGTTGTGCCTTCAGCTGCCCAGGCTTCAAGCTCTGCAATTTCCTCCAAACACCTCTCCGCCTCTGCCTCCCTCAAGAAACTACTTCATATCCACCTCTGACCATGCTTTTGACCATCTGACTTAATACCTCTTTTGAGGCTCGGTGTCATATTTTGCTTTATCGTATTCCTGCAAAACATTCTGGGACCTGAAGTTCAGAGTAGTGGACGTCTGATTTTAGTTTCCATTTTGTGGTCTATTTAGTAAAAAAAGGTGATAGACCTCAGTCTGGGGAATGGAACACTTTTCCAATTCACACACCCAAGCCTCAGGACATCAGCATCAAGGTAGTTTGGTCTCGAGTGACAGGGAAAAAGTGCAATTTAAGCACAGTGATAATCCCGCAGAGCTCCGTGGCCATCAGCCTAATCCTTCAAATCTCTAGCTATATATTGACAAGACTGGAAAGCCAGTTTAAGCTAAATTAAACAGATCACAGAAAAGTAGCTTAAAATATATGACATGAGGGCAGCATGGTGGCACAGTGAGTTAGTGCTGCTGCCTCACGGTGCTGAGGTCCCAGGTTCGATCCCAGCTCTGGGTCACTGCCCGTGCACCGGGCTTAATATTTTGCTCATCTCATCTCATCTGCTGCCAAAATGCCACATTCTCCACGTGTCTGCGTGGGTGTCGCTTTCATAACCCAAAGATATGCAGGGTAGGTGGATTGGCCACGCTAAATTGCCCCTTAATAGGCCCCGAAGCGTGGAGGCCTGGATCAATGATATGGCGGGGTTCATTAAATTGGAGAGGGTGAAATTTGCCCTGAGAGGATCAGTACAAGGGTTTTTCAGGCGGTGGCAGCCTTTCTTGGACTTCCTGGCGCAACGGTAGGGAAATAGGCCGACAGCAGCAGCAACCCGGAGGGGGGGGGGGACTGGGTTCATGGGTCTGTGGGATGTGGCGGGTGCTATCTCTTTCCCTTTTGTTGTTTGGGTGATCTTTTGTTTTTTTTCTTTTTCCTTTTGTTTGAAGTTGCTCTTGAAGTTGGGGGGGTATTGTTCTTGGGGTGTTACCGCGGTTGTTTGTTAATAGAATTAAGATGTTTATATTTTGTAAAAATTTCAATAAAATTTATTTTAAAATTTTTTTTTTTAAATTGCCCCTTAATTGGAAAAAATGAATTGGGTACTCTAAATTTCTAAAATAAATAAACAACTATGTATGACAAAGCGTAACAACGTGTTTCAACTCACTGGCAGCCACCCTTAAGGCTAAAGAGGAAAATTGTTCATATTTGACATGCAAAAATGTGAAAGGAAACCTATTGCAGTGCAACTGATGGACTTTGCCAGCTAAGTGCCCGGCCATGTGAACCACAAAGGTCACTTGTTGCAATAGAACAAAATGTTCATTTCAAGCTGTACCACATATGCTCAGTCTCAAGAACCTGCTTTTTCTTCAAAGTTAGTTTTTATCAGTCATAACTCATTACTGAAAGCTATTTGACTAGTCATATTACTTCACTTGTAAAAAACTGATGGGGTTTTTAAAAAGCTTCTGCTGCAACTCTCCATGAAAGCACAATATGTTATTTAATATTGCAGCCTAACAACGTTGAAGAGATGCGGTTTACTCACCTTCTCTTTAGAAGAGAGCGTGGGATGAATAAACTTCCTGTAAATCATGCTGGCACCCTTAGTGTATGGGGACAAAAGCCATACAACAAAAGCAACCTTGATTTCATAATAGAAGGGGAACCTGCAGGTGAGAGAATTTCAGGTCAGTTATCAACTAACAACGACACATCATTATTAGAAAATAGTGTTCTACCTTCCATAACATTATTAGGCAGATGGCAGATTAACATTAATTCACCAGGTGGAGGAAGATGAATGTATTCAAGTTTGGTTACAACACAGAATTTGATAACTACTTGAAGTTAATACCTAAAATCTCATTTTTATGATCAGCATTCACCTATTTATGGCAGCTCCTCTTCAATATCTTCAGCTAACAGACTTTAGACAAGTGCACAAGGTTACACATCAGAATAGATGTGACAAAGGAAGGATGCGCAAAATTCACGTGGCTGGCCTTTTGCCTGGGTTGCCAGAGAAAGTAGCACTGCCATTGACCATTTGCTTCAGGGGCAGCAGAGTCTTGCCTCATAGGTTAAACCTACTTGGGTAATTTGCTTGCTGCCAGTCCATTTCATCCATAATGATCTCATGTCCAGATCTACTGTTTAAGTCCTACTATGATATTGAAGCAGCTTTAATACCCCATCTGGCACAAACTTCATGTCAAGATGCACATTTCAGAAAAAGTTGTATAGCTTTACCCCTCTTCACCCCGATCAAATCTCTTGAATCCCTCACTCTCCCACCAAATCACGTCAAAGGTGACAATCTCTCAGCAAACTTCAACACATTGAAGGTAGTTTACAACTTACCAGGAAATAAATATGTCCGTGAAGGTTTCTATTGTTGTGAAGATTGCAAACACAATCCAATACATCATCCATCGGACCTAAGGAGAAATCAGATGTCTTAGTTGCACGGTCAACAGAACACAAGATTGCTCTCCAAACAACAGAGTCTAAGTTCCTATTGCCTTAAATTACATGGATGTGGAAAGCAGAGTAAACAACTTTTGAGCAAAAGACTCAAAAGACCGTAAGGGGGCCTCACGGTAGCATGGTGGTTAGCATCAATGCTTCACAGCTCCAGGGTCCCAGGTTCGATTCCCGGCTGGGTCACTGTCTGTGTGGAGTCTGCACGTCCTCCCCGTGTGTGCGTGGGTTTCCTCCGGGTGCTCCGGTTTCCTCCCACAGTCCAAAGATGTGCAGGTTAGGTGGATTGGCCATGCTAAATTGCCCGTAGTGTAAGGTTAATGGGGGGGATTGTTGGGTTACGGGTATACGGGTTACGTGGGTTTAAGTAGGGTGATCATTGCTCAGCACAACATCGAGGGCCGAAGGGCCTGTTCTGTGCTGTACTGTTCTATATCCAAGGAGTAAAGGGAATAACGGGTCCAGCTTCTATCAGTGATTATCATGGCCTGTTCACTCAGTTACTTACCCGTGGGAATGCTGTACCTTTCTCACCCGATCATCCAACTTGAGCGAGGTCAAAAAGCTGCAGGTAAGCAGCTTCCCGAGCTAATTTGTCAAGGACCATAGAACTGAAGGTCAGGGATGATGCGCCCCCCCCCCCCCCCCCCCCCCCTTTTAAAGCACTTTTCCAAAGTGGCCAGCCAAAAGCTACAATGGTTGTTTTCTTCAATAGTCAATTTGCTTTTGACGTTTCCTATACTCACAAAAACACCATAAATACATGGCTGCAGCGACATCACAGCAGAAGCTGTTGACATACGTAACTGAACAATTCAATCATCCAAAAAGACAATGTCCGTTAGGTCAAAATAGTTGTAAGGTTTGTGTGGATTTCATCCTGGGTAGCAATCGAGGCTTTGCAGCGAAGTTCAGAATCTATTGGCCATGGGGTTGAGCGAGAAACTGACAGAGCCATCGACTGAAACCATTGCCTGTCAAGGAGGGATGAGGATGACATCAGCCTTTGCCGAGATGCCCGAAATTGAAAAGGGATGGCACTCACCGTCAACGAATGGGGCGGACATTGAAGACAGTGGACAATGAACAATGATCAGGAAACGTGAGCACTGTTTTTAGCTAATCTGCAGAGTTGTTAACCTTGTTAGTGTCATGTTGATGGAAGCAGAAAAGGCAAGATTATAAAAACTTTGAATGCAGATAATATTGGCAACGGTAGCACAGTGGTTTGCATTGTTGCTTCACAGCTCCAGGGTCCCAGGTTCGATTCCCGCTTGGGTCACTGTCTGTGCAGAGTCTGCACATTCTCCCAGTGTCTGCGTGGGTTTCCTCCGGGTGCTCTGGTTTCTTCCCACAAGTCCTGAAAGACGTGCTTGTTCAGTGAATTGGACATTCTGAATTCTCCCTCTGTGTACCCGAACAGGTGCCGGAATGTGGCGACTGGGGGCTTTTTAAAGTACGATCATTGTAGTGTCAATGCAAGTCTACTTGTGACAATAATGAAGATTATTATTGTAACAGAGCGGCAAATTATGACCAACTGAACAAGTAGAGGATTGATCTGTGTGTTGAGCCCTTCTAAACCACAAAAGGTCATTGCTGCACTCTACCCAGTACTGCAACAACTTTGGGGAAGTAATTTCGCAGAGCCAGGGCACAGGTGAATTGGAACACCGCCACCTGGAGGCTCTCCGACAAGCTACATAATATCCTGACATTTGATTTGATTTATTATTGTCACATGTATTAGTATACAGTGAAAAGTTTCTTGCATGCTGTCGAAAAATGCATACCAAACATAGGGACGGAAAGAGAGACAGCAGAATATAATGTTACAGTCATAACTAGGGTGCAGAGAAAATATCAACTTCATACGAGGTAGGTCCATTCAAAGGTCTGATGGCAGTAGGGAAGAAGCTGCTCGAGTCGGTTGGTACGTGACCTCAAACTTTGGTACCTTTTTGCTGACGGAAGAAGGTGGAAGAGAGCATGTCTAGGGTGCGTGGGGTCCTCAATTATGCTGGTTGCCTTTCCGAGGCAGCGGGAATTGTAGACAGTCAATGGATGGGAGGCTAGTTTGCGTGATGGACTGGGCTACATTCATGACCTTTTGTAATTTCCTGTGATCTTGGGCAGAGCAGGATCCATACCAAGCTGTGATACACCCAGAAAGAATGCTTTCTATGGTGCATCTGTAGAAGTTGGAGAGAGTCGTTGGAGAGAGTAGTTGACATGCCAAATTTCCTTCGTCTTCTGAGAAAGTAGAGTCGATGATGGGCTTTCTTAACTATAGTGTCGGCATGGGGGTACCAGGACAGGTTGTTGGTGATCTGGATACCTAAAAACATGAAGCTCTCGACCCTTTCTACTTCATTCCCATTGATGGAGACAGGGGCATGTTCTCCACTGCGCTTCCTGAAGTTGATGACAATCTCCATCGTTTTGTTGACATCGAGGGAGAGATATTGTCGTCATACTAGTTCACCAGATTCTTGATCTCATTTCTGTATTCTGTCTCATCATTGTTTGAAATCCGACCCACTACTGTGGTGTCATCAGCAAATTTGAAAATCGAGTTGGAAGGAAATTTAGCCACAGTCATAAGTGTTTAAGGAGTATAGTAGGGGGCTGAGGACACAAGCCTTGTGGGGTGCCGGTGTTAAGGATGATCGTGAAAGAGGTGTTGTTGCCTATCCTTACAGATTATGGCCTGTGAGTTAGAAAGTTCAGAATCCAGTTGCAGAGGGAGGAGACGAGACCAAGGCCACAGAGTTTGGAGATGAGTTTCGGAGGAATGATGGTGTTTAAGGCTGAGCTGTAGTCAATAAATAGGAGTCTGACATAGGTGTCTTTGTTATCTAGATGTTCCAGGGTAGAGTGCAGGGCCATGGAGATGGCATCTGCTGTGGACCTGTTGCAGTGGTAGGCGAACTGTAGTGGATCAAGGCAATCTGGGAGGCTGGAGTTGATTCATGCCATGACTAACCTTTCGAAGCACTTCATGATGATGGATGTCAGAGCCATTGGACGATACTCATTAAGGTACCCTGCTTGACGGACTTCTATGACCAGCTAAGTCGCACGTTTGGCTGCTCCGGTGAGGAAGGTGTTTTCGGGCCGATTGGAAGGCCCCTAACGGCGCTGGAACGGCGATTCCCGGTGGGGGAAGGTTCCCAGAGGAGAACCCTGAAAAATTTATGGTCGTTACCCGAAGTGGGGCAGGAAAAAAAGCGGCAGCAGCTCCCCGAAAAAAGCGGGGGAAGAAATCCAAAATGGCGGCCGGCGGCGCACCCGAGGACTGGAGGAAATGGGCGGAGGAGCAGCAGGCCGTTCTCCTGCGCTTCTTCACGGAGCTGAAAGTGGAGCTGCTGGAGTCGATGAACGCGACGACCACCAGGCTGATGGGGGCACAGGTGACCCAAGAGGCGTCAATTCGGGAGCTGCAGCAGGAGATGGCTGTGAGGGAGGAGGAGGCCACGGTCCTCGTGGGAAAGGTGGAGGTGCACGAGGCACGCCACCTGAGATGGCAAAACCGACTGGAGGAGATGGATACCCGCATGAGGCGGAAAAACCTGAGGATCCTGGGCCTGGCAGAAGGGCTGGAGGGGTCGGACCTCCCAAGGTATGTGGCAGAAATGCTGGGCTCACTGATGGGGGCAGGGGCCGTCCCTTCGCCCCTGGAACTGGAGGAGGCCTACAGAGTAATGGCCAGGAAGCCAAGAGCAAACGAACCCCCGAGGGCGGTGCTGGTTTGGTTCCAGCGATTCAGTGACCGGGAGAGGGTGCTGAGGTGGGCCAAGAGAGAGAGGAGCAGCAAATGGGAGAACTCGACGGGGGGGGGGCTACCGGGTTGCTGCTGAAAAGGCCAGGGAGGAGAAGTTGAGGACCGGAGGGGTGGGGGGGGGGGGGGGGCGGGGCGCCATCGCCATGGGGAGCGGGTCAGAAAGGGAGGGCTGACTCGGGGCGAGCAGGTGACAGGATATGGCTAGTCGGCAGGGGAAAGGGGCGGGCTGCCCTTCGACCCGGCTGATCACTTGGAATGTGAGGGGGCTGAATGGGCCGGTCAAGAGAACGAGAGTAATCTCGCATTTGAAGGGACTGAAGGCGGATGTAGCAATGCTACAAGAGACCCATTTGAAGGTGGCGGACCAGGTCCGCCTGAGAAGGGGGTGGGTGGGACAGGTGTTCCACTCAGGACTGGACGCAAAGAACCGGGGGGGTGGCGATCCTGGTAGGGAAGAGGGTGTCGTTCGTGGCGGCGGAGGTGGTGGCGGATAAAGAGGGTAGATATGTCATGGTGAAGGGTAGGCTACAGGGGGAGAAAGTGGTGATGGTTAATGTGTATGCCCCGAATTGGGACGACGCTGGCTTCATGAGGCGCCTACTGGGCCTCATTCCGGACCTGGAGGCAGGGGGCCTGGTCATGGGGGGGACTTCAACACAGTGCTGGACCCCGTGCTGGACAGATCGAGTTCAAGGACGAGTAGGAGGCCGGCAGCAGCAGAAGTGTTAAAGGGGTTTATGGAGCAGATGGGAGGGGTGGACCCCTGGAGGTTTGGGAGGCCGAGGGCGAGGGAGTATTCCTTTTTCTCCCATGTCCACAGAGTCTATTCTAGAATTGACTTTTTTGTATTGAGCAGGGGACTGATCCCGAAAGTACGGGAAGTGGAGTACTCGGCCATAGCGGTCTCAGACCACGCGCCACACTGGGTAGATTTGGAAATGGGGGAGGCGCGAGACCAGCGTCCGCTGTGGCGCCTGGATGTGGGGTTGCTGGCGGATGAGGAGGTGTGTAAGAGGGTCCGGAAGAGCATTGAAAGATATCTGGACATTAATGACACGGGGGAGGTGCAGGTGGGGATGGTATGGGAGGCCCTGAAGGCGGTGATCCGGGGGGAGCTGATCTCCATACGGGCACATAGGGAAAGGAGGGAGAGACAGGAGAGAGAGAGGCTGGTGGGGGAGCTTCTGGACGTGGATAGGAAATATGCGGAGACACCAGAGGAGGGGCTGTTGGGGGAACGGCGCAGTTTGCAGGCTAAGTTTGACCTGTTGACCACCAGAAAGGCGGAGACACAGTGGAGAAGGGCGCAGGGCGCGATTTATGAGTATGGGGAGAAGGCGAGTAGGATGTTGGCGCATCAGCTCCGCAAGCGGGATGCGGCTAGAGAAATTGGGGGAGTGAGGGAGAGGGGTGGGAACGTAGTGCAGAAGGGGCCAGAAGTAAATGGGGTTTTCAGAGACTTCTACAAGGAGCTGTATCGGTCAGAGCCGCCGACGAGGGGAGGGGGGATGGAGGGCTTCTTGAACAAATTGAGGTTCCCCAAGGTCCAAGAGGAGCTGGTAGAGGGGCTGGGGTCGCCGATAGGGTTAGAGGAGCTAGTCAAGGGGATTGGGCATATGCAGTCGGGGAAGGCGCCGGGGCCAGCCGGGTTCCCGGTGGAATTTTACAAAAAATATGCGGATTTGGTGGGCCCTGTGCTGGTACGAGCCTTCAACGAGGCATGGGAGGGGGGGGCTCTGCCCCCGACAATGTCGCAGGCACTGATCTCTCTGATCTTGAAGCGGGACAAGGACCCCGTGCAGTGTGGGTCATATAGGCCTATCTCGCTCCTGAATGTGGACGCCAAGCTGCTGGCAAAGATCCTGGCTACCAGGATAGAGGATTGTGTGCCAGGGGTGATACACGAGGACCAGACGGGTTTTGTGAAAGGGCGGCAGCTTAATACGAACGTGCGGAGACTGCTAAACGTCATCATGATGCCGGCAGTGGAGGGGGAGGCGGAGATAGTGGTGGCATTGGACGCGGAGAAAGCATTTGATAGGGTGGAGTGGAAGTACCTGTGGGAGACGCTGGAACGGTTTGGATTTGGGGAGGGATTTATTAAATGGGTGAAGCTGCTCTATTCGGCCCCGACGGCAAGTGTAGTGACGAATGGTAGGAGATCGGAGTATTTTGGGCTTCACCGGGGGACCAGACAGGGGTGCCCCTTGTCCCCCCTGCTCTTCGCACTGGCAATTGAACCGTTGGCGATGGCACTGAGGGGCTCAGGGGGGTGGAGAGGGCTAACAAGGGGCGGGGAGGAGCACCGGGTATCGCTATACGCGGACGACCTGCTGCTATACGTGGCAGACCCAGAAGGGGGAATGCCGGAGGTGATGGAACTGCTAGCAGAATTCGGGGACTTTTCGGGGTACAAGCTAAACTTGGGTAAGAGTGAGGTATTTGTGATACACCCAGGGGACCAGGAAGAGGGAATCGGGAGACTCCCGTTGAAGAGAGCAGGAAAGAGTTTTAGATATTTAGGGGTGCAGGTGGCAAGGAACTGGGGGACTCTCCACAAGTTGAACTTCTCCAGGCTGGTGGAACAGATGGAGGAGGAATTTAAAAGGTGGGACATGGTGCCGCTGTCGCTGGCGGGCAGAGTGCAGTCCGTTAAAATGACAGTCCTCCCGAGGTTTTTGTTTTTATTTCAGTGCTTGCCCATCTTCCTCCCTAGGGCCTTCTTCAAAAAGGTGACGAGCAGCATCATGAGCTACGTGTGGGCGCACTGCACCCCAAGGGTGAGGAGGGTCTTCTTGGAGCGGAGTAGGGATAGTGGAGGGCTGGCATTACCCAATCTTTCGGGGTATTACTGGGCGGCTAATGTATCGATGGTGCGCAAGTGGATGATGGAAGGGGAGGGGGCAGCTTGGAAACGAATGGAGAGGGCGTCCTGTGGCAACATAAGCCTGGGGGCCCTAGTAACGGCGCCATGGCCGCTCCCTCCCACGAGGTACACCACGAGCCCGGTGGTGGCGGCCACCCTCAAGATCTGGGGGCAGTGGAGGCGACACAGGGGGGAAGTGGGAGGTCTGATGGAGGCACCGTTAAGAGGGAACCATAGATTCATCCCGGGGAACATGGACGGGGGATTCCAGAGCTGGCACAGGGTGGGCATCAGGCAGCTGAGGGATCTGTTTGTAGATGGGAGGTTTGCGAGCCTGAGAGAGCTGGAGGAGAAATTCGGGCTCCCCCCGGGAAACGTGTTTAGACATTTGCAGGTGAAGGCATTTGCTAGACGCCAGGTGGAAGGGTTTCCCTTGCTCCCCAGTAGGGGGGCGAGCGATAGGGTGCTCTCGGGGGTCTGGGTCGGAGGGGGGAGGATATCGGACATATACAAAGTAATGCAGGAGGCGGAGGAGGCATCAGTAGAGGAGCTGAAAGCCAAGTGGGAGGGGGAGCTGGGAGAGCAGATAGAGGATGGGACATGGGCTGATGCCCTGATGAGGGTTAATTCTTCCTCCTCGTGTGCGAGGCTTAGCCTCATTCAATTTAAGGTGCTACATAGAGCCCATATGACGGGGACAAGGATGAGTCGGTTCTTTGGGGGTGAGGACAGATGTGTCAGGTGTTCGGGAAGTCCAGCGAACCATGTCCATATGTTTTGGGCATGTCCGGCACTGGAGGAGTTCTGGAAGGGGGTGGCAAGGACGGTGTCGAGGGTGGTGGGATCCAGGGTCAAACCAGGATGGGGACTAGCGATCTTTGGGGTTGGGGTGGAGCCGGGGGTACAGGAGGCGAGAGAGGCCGGAGTACTGGCCTTTGCGTCCCTAGTTGCGCGAAGAAGGATACTAATACAGTGGAAGGACGCGAGGCCTCCAAGCGTGGAAACTTGGATTAATGACATGGCAAGCTTTATTCAGTTGGAAAGGGTCAAATTCGCCCTGAGGGGGTCGGTACAAGGGTTCTTCAGGCGGTGGCAGCCTTTCCTCGACTTTTTGGCTCAGAGATAGGGTACAGAGGTCGCAGCAGCAGCAACCCGGGAGGGGGGGGTGGCAACGGGTGTGGTGGGTTATTTACGGTTGTAATGCGGGCAAATTTGTTCGCAGCTCATGTTTGATGTTGATTGTTGCTTTGTTTGTTTTTGGGGAGGGGGGAGGGACAACGCGCGCGAGAGTTCGGGCGGGGGGGGATATTTGTTAAGAGGGAATATTTTGTAATATTCTATAGTTAGTTGGGGTAAATATTTTCATGTAAAAAATTTTTTCAATAAAAATTATTTTAAAAAAAGGTACCCTGCTTGGCTTCTTTTGGTACAGGGATGATAGTCGTCTTCTTGAAGCAGATAGGGACCGCAGATTGTTGTAAAGAGAGGTTGAAGATGTCTGCGAATACCCCTGCCAGCTAATCCACACAAGACCTGAGTGCCCGTCCGGGTACCCCATCCAGGCCAGTGGCTTTCCATGGGTTGACCTTCGAGAAGGCTGCTCTGACGTCTGCAATGGTGACCTCGGATGCAAGTTCATCCGAGGCTTCCAGGGTGGAGGGCTTGCTCTCGCTGACCTCTTGCTCAAAGCGGACATAGAATGCGTTGAGCTCATCAGGGAGGGGTGCATTGGAGCCAGTGATTTTACATGCCTGCATCTTGTAGCCAGTTACGTCTTGCAAACCTCGCTACCGTCGGCGGGGATCCGTGTGGCTAGCCTGGGACTCGAGCATGGTCCGGAACTGTCTTTTGGCATCTTTGATGGATTTCCTTCGATCATATCTGGCTTTCTTGTATAGGTCAGGGTCATCTGACTTGAACGCCTCAGACCTAGACTTCAGCAAGCAATGGGGTAGCCCTGTTCATCCAGGGTTTCCGGTTGGGAAACACATGGATTTGTTTCTTTGGCACAGTCTTCTACATTCTTACTAATGAAGTCAGTTACTGTAATGGCATAGTCATTCAGGCTATGTGAAGAGTTTTTAAACACTGACCAGTCCACTGACTCTAAGCAGTCCCATCAGAGATCATCCGATTCCTCAGACCAACAATGCACGACTTTCTTTGACAGATTCTCTCGCTTCAGTTTTTGCTTATAAGCTGGGAGCAGGAGCACAGCCTTGTGGTCAGATTTGCCAAAGTGTGTCAATGGGAGAGGAGCGGGCCTGTGCAGTATGGTTCGATTGAAGTATTGATTCTACGTTGTTGTTTGCACATTTTTGCCTTTTTTGCTTTCTTTTTGTTGTTGTCTGTAACTGTTTACAATGCCAAAAAATACCTCAATTAAATTGTTTGTTAAAAATAAAAGATTTGCCAAAGTGTGGGCGGGCATGTTTGATATTTGTATGGCAGTGGTCCATGATGTTTGGGCCTCTGGTGGAACAGGTGACATGTTGGTGGTAACTTGGTAGTACGCTCGAGCTTGGTCTGGTTCAAGTCCCCAGCTGCAATGAACAAGGCCTCGGGAAGGCATTGGGACAATATCGTAACCGTCTCTGGTTCACAATGGTGGAACTTCCTTCGAGAAACAGCATTGTGGGTGTACCTGCACCACATGACCTGCAGTGATTTACGGAGGCGGCTCACCATCAGCACCACAAGGACAATTAGGGACGGGCAATAAACGCTGGCCGAGGCATCGACACCCGCACTGCTTGGAAACTTTTTAAAGCCTCGACAACGTCATTTTGACCCACTGCACTGTCACATTGAAGTTGTCAGCATAAAGAAAGAATTTTTTGTTCCCTTCACTTTAAACATGCTGCAAACTGTCAACGGTTATAAAAATTAACAAGTTCATTTTTGAAAGATCATGCTTAGAAGTTTAGAGTAAGAAGTCTTACAACACCAGGTTAAAGTCCAACAGGTTTGTTTCAAACACGAGCTTTCGGAGCACGGCTCCTTCTTCAGGTCACCTGAAGAAGGAGCCGTGCTCCGAAAGCTCGTGTTTGAAACAAACCTGTTGGACTTTAACCTGGTGTTGTAAGACTTCTTACTGTGCTCACCCCAGTCCAACGCCGGCATCTCCACATCATAGAAGTTTAGAGTTCAGGCTTCAATAATATTCAGAGGTTATCAATTTCTTAGGAAGTCTGCTCCAACTGAGGCAATTGTTGTGTATTTACATAGTACACAAACACAAATAAAAACAAGAAGATTTTGCTTCACTTCTGGAGTTCAACTGGCTTTGATTTTAAACCAGATTTCACAGTACTGAAGGCAACACAACAATTGCATGAATTTCTGATTCTTAATCTTTTCCATCTGCTTATTTATTGCATTTGTTCAGATAAAAGAAAGCCACCTCTGTTACATTCGTTACAAACCACTAAAAATCAGAAAGCGTACCTCAGCCCGAGGGCTGTAAAAATCCGAGGGATTGAAATAAAGCTTCAGAATCGGCTTTCATTTTCATGTACTGCTATTCTGGTTTACCAAAGAGATAACTGACAGCAATTCACTGATTTGCTCATATTTCTGATTCAATTTGATTCTACTGTTCAAGGCAAGTTTGTGACTGCCATTTGTGCACATTTGGCTTCCCAGAGCACTTCCAGCTTTTTAAAAAAAAAAGTATTTTTATAAAGGTTTTGCAGAATTTTTCATAATAAAACAGGAGTAACCATAACAAAACAAACATGAGTGAACATTAACATAGTGCAAAAAGAGAATATACAATAACAATTAAATAGACATTATCCCACACGACCCAGTCTTCCCACACCATCCCAATGAAGCACTCACCACCCCCCTCCCCCCCACCCACCCCCATGGATTGCTGCTGACATTAAAATTTTTCCCAAGAAAGTCAACGAACGACTGCCACCTCCGAGAGAACCCTAGCGTAGACCCTCTGAAGGCAAACTTTATTTTCTCGAAGCTGAGAAACCCATGTCGGTAACCCAAGTCTCTACACTCAGGGGCTTCAAGTCCCTCCACATTAATAAAATCCGTCTCCGGGCTACTAGGGAGGCAAAGGCCAAGACGTCGGCCTCTTTCGCCCCCTGAACTCACAGGTCTTCTGACACTCCAAAGATCGCTATCTCTGGACTCGGCACCATCCGTCTGTTAAGCACCTTGGACATTGCCCTCGCGAACCCTTGCCAGAACACTCTAAGCTCCGGGCATGCCCAAAACATATGGACATGGTTTGCAGGGCTGCCCCTGCACCTCATACAACTTCTTCCCCAAAAAACTTGCTCATTCTCGCTGCCGTCATGTGTGCCCGGTGGACCACCTGAAATTGAATTAGACTGAGCCTGGCACACGAAGAGGAATTAACCCTGCCCAGGACCTCGCCCCACAGACCCACTTCCAACTCCTCACCAAGCTCCTCCTCCCACTTGCCCTTGAACTCCTCCACCGGGATTTCCTCTGCCTCCTGTAGTTCCTGGTAGATATCCGACACCTCCCCTCCCCCACACAGGTGCCAGAGACAACCCTGTCCTGTATCTTCATTGGCGGCAGTGTCGGAAAGGCCACTACCTGTTTTTTCAGGAAGGCTCGTACTTGTAGATATTTAAAGGCGTTTTCTGGCGGCAGATTAAATTTGTCCTCTAGCGCCTTCATTCTGGGAAAGCTTCCGTCTATGAACAGATCTCCCATCCTTCTGATGTCCGCCCTCTGCCAGCTCTGGAACCCACCATCCATCCTACCCGGCACAAACCTGTGATTGTTGCATATCGGGGTCTAGACCGACGCTCCCTCCACCGTCTTGTACCTCCTCCACTGTCCCCAGATCCGCAGTGTCGCCACCATAGAACATAGAACATAGAACAGTACAGCACAGAACAGGCCCTTCGGCCCTCGATGTTGTGCCGAGCAATGATCACCCTACTCAAACCCACATATCCACCCTATACCCGTAACCCAACAACTCCCCCCCTTAAACTTACTATTAGGACACTACGGGCAATTTAGAATGGCCAATCCACCTAACCCGCACATCTTTGGACTGTGGGAGGAAACCGGAGCACCCGGAGGAAACCCACGCACGCACGGGGAGGACGTGCAGACTCCACACAGACAGTGACCCAGCCGGGAACCGAACCTGGGACCCTGGAGCTGTGAAGCATTTATGCTAACCACCATGCTACCGTGCTGCCCACCACCACCGGATTGGTGGAGTGATGGGTCAGCGAGAACGGCAAAGGTGCCGTTATCAAAGCTCCCAGACTAGTACCGTTAATGACACCGCCTCCAGCTTCTCCCGTGCCACCGACCTCCCATCGCCCACTTCCTAATCATAGCTATATTGGGGGGGGGGGGGGGGGGGGGGGGGGGGGTTCGACAGCGCTCCAACAACAATCTCCTCACTCGCGGGGTCTTATTCGCCCACACAAAGCCCGTAATGATCCTACTCACCCACTTAAAAAAGGACTTGGGGATGAATGCATGCCCTCTGTACCCTTGACAATCTCCTCCAATTCAATCGGGGCACCCAGCCCCTCCACCAGGTCCTCTTCCACCTTTGGAAACCTCAACTGGTCCAAAAATTGCCTCATCCGTTCCGCTCCCGTCGGGGGCTCCGACTCGTATAGTTTACTATAGAATTCCTTAAAGACTCCGTTCACCCTCCCGGATCCAAGACGGTGTTACCCTCCTTATTCTTTACTCACCCGATTTCCCTGGCCGCCTCCCTCTTTCGCAGTTGGTGTGCCAGCATTCTACTCGCTTTCTCCCCATACTCACACACAGCCCCCCTTGCCTTCCTCAGCTGTGCTATCACTTTCCCTGTGGTCAGCAGTTCAAACTCCGCCTGCAGACTCCACCACTCCCTCAGTAGCCCCGCCTCGGGGGCCTCCGCGTATCTCCTGTCCACTTGGAGTATCTCCTCCACCAGTCTCTCCCTCTCTTTTCCCTATGGGATCGAATTGAGATGAGTTCCCCTCTGACAACTGCCTTCAGAGCCTTCCAGACCGTTGCCGCTGCTACCTCACCCGTATCGTTTGTTTCCAGGTAATCCTGGATGTTTCTGCTAATCCGCCCGCAAACCTCTTGGTCTGCCAGCAGCCTCACATCCAGTCTCCAGAGTGGGTGCTGCCCTCTCTCCCCACCAAGCCGCAGGTCCACCCAGTGCGGGGCATTGTCCGAGACCGTGATTGCTGAGTATTCTGTCCCCGCCACCTTTGGGATTAACGCCCTGCTCAAGACAAAGAAGTCTTTGCAGGAATAAATCTTATGAACGTGGGTGAAAAAAAAAAAAAAGAGAACTTCGCTCTCGGTCGCGCGAACCTCCAGGGATCCACCCCCCTCATCTGCTCCATAAAACCTTAGCCACTGCTGGTCGCTTCCCTGTCCTGGACTTCGACTAGTCCAACTCGGGGTTGATGACTGTGTTCAAGTCTCCCACCACGATCAGGTGGTGTGACTCTAAGTTCGGAATTTTGCCTAGCATGCGTCTCATAAATTCCACATCATCCCAATTCGGAGCATAGACGTTCACAAACAACACCCGGACCCCCTCCCACTTTCCACTCCATTATATACCTGCCCCTCTTACCTGCCACAATTCTCCCAGCCTCGAATGCCACACCCTTACAGATCAGATTGCTACCCCCCTGGTCTTCGAATCCAGCCCCGAATGGGACACCTGGCCTACCCATCCCTTTCTCGCGATCAGCGAGCTTTAAATGTGTCTCCTGAAGCATTGCTACGTCTGCCTTTAACCCCTTTAGATGCGCGAACACGCACGCTCTTTTGACCGGCCCACTCAACTCCTCACATTCCACGTGATCAGCCTGGACGGGGGGCTAACTCTCTCTCTCTCTCCCCCCCCGCCCCCTGCCGACTAGCCATCGCCCTTTCTTGGCCAACCTCGAGCCCGCGCACTTCGCTTCCTCGAGGGCCCCCACAGGGAGCCGCCGCATCCGACCCTCAATTGGTACCCCTCAATTGATACCTCCTCTGTCAGCAAAGCAGCACCCCCCCCCCCCCCAAAACAGCCCCACGACCCAAAACCCCTCGCTAAGCATCAGCTGGGCACTTGCTCACCCCCCACTACGCTCCTGGAGTCAACTGACCCATGCTGACCCTGGCAGCTCCCACCTCTGGCGCCGATCAGACTGTTGCCTCATTGTCCGGACCCTTCTCCCCAAGTGAATAAACCAATTAAACTACCTCTCCAGCCCCAGTGAGTAAAAGGTAATACGAAACAACAAAATAAACAGAAGACACTGGGCCCCCTCCCCCCTCCGTATCTCAACTTTGCCGAAAACACTGCACCCTCCAGCCACCACCACAGCCCGTACACGCACCCAACATTGCATACAATCTTATATTAGAAACGGTACCGTGTTACCCAGCCCCACCGCCGCATTCCACCAAAGCTTAACTGTCCTTTAATTCGAGCCACTTCCAGCTTTTCAAGCTGTCCGATCACAATAAAGGCCAGATCACCAAGGTAGGGGAAGGAAAAATTCGATGAAAAAAATGCAATTTAAGAAAAGGATGTCTTTTTGATGCTTCACCAACTGAATTTTTGAGTTTGCGCATGTCCTATTCAAAGAGACATGAAGACAATACATCATTCTGGTCTGCAGCAAATTTATTTCAGTTGTTAATCTTGTTTAACAGGAAACTGTGAGGGAGGCTTCTCAAGCAGACATGCTTGGATGTCCCCCCAGAGGGAGGAACCCAAATAACCCAGCTCAGTACTCAAGGCAGGTTTGCATGTCAAGCAGGCAACTCGCAAGCACCAGGACCAGAGTGTAAGCTGAAACTATTTGCAGAGGGAGGACTGAAAATAAACTTTAAGCTTTACTGAAGAGGTGTGAAACTGCCCGTATTGCTAAATCTTCTGTCACCCAACGTTGGAAATAGCTCGAGTATTCCACCAATTCATTTACGGAGCGAGAGAAATCAGATCTCAGCCAGTCCTACATTATAGCCCATCTTGCCAACCACGATGGGCTTATAACAATAATAATCTTTATTATTGTCACAAGTAGACTTACATTAACGCTGCAATGAAGTTACTGTGAAAAGCCCGAGTCGCCACATTCCGGCACCTGTTCAGGTACACAGAGGGACAATTCAGAATGTTCAATTCACCAACAGCACGTCTTTTGGGACTTGTGGGAGGAAACCGGAGCAAACCCACACAGACACGGGGAGTACGAGCAGACTCGCACAGACAGTGATCCAAGCCGGGAATTGAACCTGGGACCCTGCTGCTGTGAAGCACCAGTGCTAACCACTGTGCTACCATGCCACCCACGCTCCCATATCCAGCATGCCAAGTCTCTATTCTTAGATAAAGTGTCACGTTTTACAATAAAACAAAGTAAATTACAGCACAGAACAGGCGCTTCAGCCCTCGAAGCCTGCACAGACCATGATGCCCACCTGAACTAAAATCCCTATCCCTTCCGGGGACCGTATCGCTCTATTACCATCCTATTCATGTATTTGTCAAGACGCCCTAATAAGCGTCATTATCGTATCTCCTTCCACGATCTCCCCTGGCAGAGGGTTCCAGTCTCCCACTCTTCAGTTTCCCACTGACTACGTGGGGGTCTATAATAAACACCTAGCAATCAGGCCGTCCCTCTTTTGTTCCTTCTGTGTCTCTAAGCTCGACGCACAAAGCTTCATTTAACGCCACCCCCAAGATATCATCTCTCCTTACTGCAGTAATTGACTCCTTAACTAATAGTGCACTGCCTCCTCCTCTTGCCCCTCCCCTGTACCCCAGGATGTTAAACTGCCAATTTTGCCCCTCCCTCAATAATGTGTCAACGCTCACCCTTAACTAAACAAAACCCACCCAACAATATTAGGTTATTAAATGTGATAATGATGCCCACCCGAGGGACAGGTTGTGGAGGTGGTGGTCGCCATGGCCACGGAAAAGGCTTTCGATCAGGAGGAGTGGGACTATCTGTGGGAGGTTTTGATGCGGTTTGGGTAGGGTTTTGCATATTCATTTTGGTTGCTGTACCAGGCACAGGTGTGGAGTGTGCGGACGAACTGGTTGAGCTCAGACTATTTTAGGACCAGGGGACGAGGCAGAGATGTCCAGTCGCCCAACTGGTCTTTGCCTTGACTATAGAGCAACTGGCGATGGCGTCGAGAGGGTCAGGAGACTGAAACACAGCTTTACATGGATGATTTGTTAATATATATATTTAGGACCCGTTGAGTGGTATGTGGGGGGGTGGGGGGGGGGGGGGGGGGGGGGGGGAGAATTATGGGGATCTGAGAGGAATGCGGCCAATTTTCGGGTTTAAATTGAACATGGGGAAGATGGAGGTCTTCCCGATCCAGGCGAGGGGCAGGAGAAGAGATTGGGGGAAATGTCTTTCAAGGTGGTGATGGTGGGGGGGGGGGAATTTTCAGTACTTGGGCATTCAGGTGGCACTGGGTGGGAGCAGTTGCATCAGTTAAATCTGACTCGGTTGATAGAGCAGATGAAGGTGGACTTTAGGAGGTGGGATGCGCTCCGATTGTCACTGGCAGGGAGGGTTCAGATGGTGAGGATGACGGTCCTCTCGAGGTTCTTGATCTTATTTCAGAGCCTTCAAATCTTCATTCGCAAGGTGTTTTTTTTTTTAAGGAGGGTGAACGTGGTGATTTCAGGGTTTGTGTGGGCGGGTACAGAAGGTGTTGCTGGAGTGGAGTCGGGGGAGCTAGCTCTCCCGAACTTTATAAATTACTACTGGGCGGTGAATATCACGACGGTCATGAAATGGGTAGTGGGGGAGGGGTTGATATGGGAGCAGATGGAGGCAGCTCATGCAAGGACTCAGGTTTGGGGACATTGTTAACGGTGCCTCTACCGTTCTCGCTGGCCAGGTTCTCTGCAAGCCCAGTAGTGGTGGCAGACCCGAGGGTTTGGCGACAGCACATGGGGTTAGAGGGGGCTTCAGTTTGGCAGCAATGTATGGCAACCGCCGGTTTGCTCGGGGGAGGGGGAATTTTTTTATTTATTTTTAAAATCGAGCGGTTTGGGCACCTGTTAATGGACGAAGTTTCCGTGAGTTGGAAGAGGTATTCGCAATGTCTGGTGGGAATGGGTTCCGTTACTTGCAGGAGAGGGACTTTGTGCAGAGGCAGGTATCAACCTGCCGCCCAAGGGCTGACAGGATAAGGCGGTGTCAAAAATGAGAGTGGGGGAGGGGAAGATAGCGGAAATATACAAGGAGCTGATAGACTGGGAGGGAGACCCAAGAGGGGAGGTGAAGAGGAAGTGGGGTGGAAGTTGGAGTTGGATTACGGGAGGGCACCCTGGGGAGAATCAATGCATCCTCGTACTGTGCCAGGCTTAGCCTTATATAATTTAAGGTGGCCCACAGGGCACATATGACTGTGGCTCAGATGAGCAGGTTTTTTGAAGGGGTGGAGGATAGGTGTGGGCGGTGAGTGGGTGGACCTGTGAATCATATCCATATGTTTTGGGCATGTCTGAAGCTTGGGGGATTCTGGCAGAGGTTTGCTGACATCATGTCAAAAGGTACTGAAGGTCAGATGGCTCCGAGTCCAGAGGTGGCGATCTTTGGAGTATCAGAAGACCCAGGAGTCCAGGAGGAGAGAGGCCGACGTCTTGGCCTCTGCCTCCCTGGTAGCCCGGAGATGGATCTTGATCGCATGGAGGGACTCCCAAAGTCAGGGGGTTAGTGACATGGCTGGGTTTCTCAGGGTTGAGAAAATTTAGTTCGCCCCGAGGGGCTCGATGCTTGGGTTTGCCCAGAGGTGGCAGCCATTTATTGACTTCTTTGGAAAGGAATAAGCTGTCAGTACATGAGGGGTGGGGGAGAGAATAGAAGAATTGTTGTTGGGGTGTTGGTTGTGCAAGCCATGTTGGCTGAAAAGGGGAGCCATGTTGGCTAGGGCATTTTTTCCTTGGTGTGCAATTGTTTATGGTGTTAAAATTTATAATATAAATGCCTCAACAAAATACTTTTCCAAAAAAAAAATCATGGATTGTTGAAGAAAGAGTACTCACATATTCCTTCACATTTTTTGTCTTGACAGCTTTATAGGATGTGTAGGCAGGATACAAAGTGCCAAATGTAAGCCTGTTTGTAAAAAAAGGTTAAAGTTAGAAAGCACCACAGAGATACCAAATTTACAGGAAATAAATTGGCAGATTTGCGACAGCACGCAAATTAATTTAACTTCTGCAAGACAACATCTGAAACGAGTTTAAAGTTGCCAGATGATATTGACAGTGCCACACACATGCACAGGAGCTGTACTCTGTTCTGGAGAACACATAGCCTTGTGCCATTTACACTTGCACTGAAACAGTGTGACATTGCAAAAAGCTCTTTTTTGCAGCATACACACAGAAACGTGGCCGAAGTAATAATACAACAGCCAAGTTTGACCAAACAAACCTATTTTACAACTGCAAGAGAAAGTCAATCTTGAGATCCAACATGAAAATGGTGACTGGTGGCTGAATTCAGAGCAAGGTAGATTTAATTTATCTTCTTTATTCTGCAAGTTGCTAGCAGGCTCAGCATTTGTGCACATTCCAGAATGCATGTGAACCGAGTGGCTTGTGAGGCCATCTCAGAGGGCAATTAAGAGTCAATCGCACTGGAATCAGACCAGGAAAGGATAGATTTCCTTCCCTGAAGAATGCAAGTGAACCAGATGGGATTTTACACTAAATGCTGATAGCGACCATGGGGCATTTGGTTGTATCCTCAGATCTTCTGGCTTAATGCACTTTGATGACTCTTGCATTAATAATAATAATCTTTATTAGTGCCGCAAAGAAGTTACTGTGAAATCCCATGGTCACCACAGTACGGCACCTGTTCAAATACACTGAGGGAGAATTCAGAATGTTCAATTCACCTAACCGTGCTAACCACTGCTACCGTGCCAGCCAAGCTGTTAAATAGTTGGACATCTCCATTTGATCAAACACTGTCAATTGTTTACCCATCAAATACAAAGACATTGTTCCTTTATTTTTCATGGAGATTCCCGAGCCACAAATTTAATTACACCAACGTCCTTTTGAAAAATCTCCTTGATAGAAGTCTAAACATGACAGTAGCTCGGCCATTCTAACAACTGTCACATTGTTTCACATTGGTCAGCAGAATGTTACACAAATACAATTCAGTAGCATTCTCCTCACTTCCAGAATCTCAAGTTACCTTTTACGTGCACGAAACCCACAAGCATTAAACAGTTGGTAAGATATGCCAAAAATATGTCATAGGCACGTTCATTTTTACTTTCACAGCTGTTTGAAAGAGATCAGTTGAACAAGTGGTGCATTGACTAACTGTGCTAGGAGTGTTCAGGGAGGACTTTAAATGTCATGAAATCAAGACTTCAGCTTGTGGGAGTTGACCAATATTCAACAGTCACAATCCCCATCCTTAAAAATGGTGCAACATGGATAAAAACGAACAAAAGGGAAGGTAGACACTTGGATACAAAATTGGCTGAGCGACACAAAACAGCGAATAGTGATAAATGGTTACTTTTCCAGATTGGAGGGTTTGTAGCGGAGTTCCCCAGGGGTCAGCACTGGGTCCCTTGCTCTTCCTGATCCACAGGAATGACCTAGACTGTGGTGTTCAAGACATCACTTCAAAATCTACAGATATAAAGATTGAAAGCATTGTCAACTGTGATGAGGATCGTCTTGAACTTCAAAAGGATACAGACATGTTGTTAATTGGGTAGATGAAATTCAAGACAGAGATGTAGGACATGATTCATTTTGAGAGGAAGAATATCTAAAATTAAGGGAGAAACTCGAAAGGATGTACTTGTGTACAAGTCACAAGTCATTAAAGATGGTAGCATGTTGAGAGAGCATATAATACCTTGTGCTTTATTCATGGGGCACCGAGTACAAGAACAAGTAGTTCATGTTGAACTTGTGTCAGACACGAGCTTGGCCTCACCTGGAGACTGTGCCCAGTTCTGGGGGCCTTACTTTAGGAAAATGTAAAGCATTGGTGAGAGTACAGAGTAGATTCAGTAGAATGATTCCAGAGATAAAGAACTGTAGCTATGAGGTTAGATTGGAGAGGTTGGATCGGTTTTCCTTTGAGAAAAGAAGGCTGCAAGGAGACTTGATAGTGGTGTTCACGATCCTGGGGCATTTGAACAGGGTAAAAAGTGAGAAAATATGTTTTCCAACCAAAACAGCATCAAGAACTAGTGGGTACAGATTCAAAATCATTGGCAAAAGAAGTAAAAGAGATGAGAAAAGATGTATTCACCCAGAGGGTGGTTGGAGTCTGGAACAAACGTCCTGAGAGATCATGGTGAGTTTGATAGAGGTGTTCAAATAAGAATTTCATCGCTATCTGAAAAGAAAGAATGTGCAAGGTTACAGGAATAAGGCAGGGGAGTGGGACTAGGCAGACTGTTCTTTCAGAGAGCCACAGCAGGCTTGATGGGATGAAAGGCCTCCTTCTACACTGTGAAGAATTTGTGAAAGAGTGAAGGATGCAATTCTTCCATTTCCTCATTTGAGCTCCTAATTGGACTAACTCCTACTGACTGAGGGTTTTTGCCAAATAAAGACTAGGTTTTTTTCTGACCGGAAGAGAAAACGAATAAAACTATAACAATAATTATATTCAACTGTTTAATTTCAAAGTGCCCTCTTACAATGGACCTTTGTCTGTAAGACGAAGGGAGCTGCTCAGCTGCCTTTGGTCCTTACCATGCCTGCCAAATTCAACTTCTCAGCCTGCCTCTCCACTCACCTGCCCTTGCTCTCAATCTCGTCTCAATTATATCTCAGTCCTTTTCAGCCTTGAAAATTCAGTTTATCCACAAGTTTCTGCGACCTTCAACTTATTCCCAATATAGGCCAAAGCCCTTCTTGGGCCCTCATAATCGTTCTGTTGTTGACTGTTCCAGCTCTTTCCGATCAGCTATCACCTATTTCCGCAGGCCACTGCTGTCTTTGGATACGAGTGCTCTCCCTCTAGCTTCTTCGACCTCCATAGTCCTCCCAAATCTATACCTCTGCCACTCCATGTTTCAACCTCTCATTTGATTTTCTCCCATCACGCTAATAACCATTCTGCATCTCCGAAACAGATAAGAAGCTACATAATTTCAGAGGATGCGAGAAAAACTTAGCAGGTCTGGCAAGTGAGTAAAGAGAGAAAACAGAGTTAACATTTCCACTCCTTTGGCTCTTTGTGAGAACTGAAGGGAGGGAAAATGTGTTAAGAGCTGCAAGATATTTTGTCAGGTGTTGCTTTTAAATTGACGAAGCACAAAAATTGTGCATATCGGGTAAAGGGGTCGGCTGTCCAGACACTCGAGTCTGGTCCAACGTTCCATGAGCTAATCGGGATGCATCCATGTTACTTGGCTTCACATCTTTCAATTTCCTTGGCTAGCAAAAAATATCTTAAATTCAAAATGCTACATCATGAATCACAGCTTGACAGATGGGTTTCAGTCAAGTATCAACGTGTAAGCTCAATTTAGTGATTCAGGCAAATACTGACAAAACCCATTATGTATCAATGAGAAACTCAATTCAGTTTATCTAAATCTCCACACTACAACTTTGTGTATCTGAGGCAAAACCTCCCAAGTATCTAGCCATAAGCAGCCAAAATTCAATACAAGGAACACATGCAATATTATCAGCAAGTGTAGACAGATGGCAGCAACTTCTGCACGCAATGAGCTTTAAGATTCAGGATAAAAAGATTCAGTCTGTGTCACACAGAACAACCAATCATTCGCCACGACAGTAGGCAAAAATATTTGACGCTAATGAGTATTTAAACAAATAGATCACCAGAGTGGTCAGCAACAAAATATTTTGTCTGCATTCATCAATTTTTGTTCCCAATGGCTGGGAAAGATAACCCCAATTTGAGCTGGAAGAAACTATTCCATTGGTTTAAGTTTGCTGCAAAAATGAGACAAACACCAGCCAATGTAACAGAGTAAAATGAGCAATGACGCAGCTGTCACAAGTCAATTTTTAACCAACTTGGAAAACAATATCCAACTGTATCACTCAGTAGATCCAACCTAGAAGCCTCTGGGGTTTTATCATTCAATTTCATCCTTAAAATCTAATTTCTTACTCCAACTGTTTTCTTTCTAATATTGGCAACATGGTGCACAGGATGTAATCCCACAAATTCTTATAGACTTATAGAACAATACAGCACAGAACAGGCCCTTCGGCCCTCGATGTTGTGCCGAGCAATGATCACCCTACTCAAACCCACGTATCCACCCTATACCCGTAACCCAACAACCCCCCCCCCCCTTAACCTTACTTTTTAGGACACTACGGGCAAATTTAGCATGGCTAATCCACCTAACCCGCACATCTTTGGACTGTGGGAGGAAACCGGAGCACCCGGAGGAAACCCACGCACACACGGGGAGGACGTGCAGACTCCACACAGACAGTGACCCAGCCGGGAATCGAACCTGGGACCCTGGAGCTGTGAAGCATTTATGCTAACCACCATGCTACCGTGCTGCCCAAATTCTGTCGTGACTGCTCTCCCAATTCCTCAACCAAGCAATGCATCGTCAAATGTGAACAAGTTATTCAAACAGGGCATTACGGCCGATTTGGCTTCATCCTCAACTGGTATTCATCTTCATGCATCAGGTCGTGTTGGTGAGGCTCCGAAGAAAAATGCTGCTTTTATTTTATTTCCTCTCCCCAGTTGAGGGGTTGCAGCTT
This sequence comes from Scyliorhinus canicula, assembly GCF_902713615.1. Classification (NCBI taxonomy): domain Eukaryota; kingdom Metazoa; phylum Chordata; class Chondrichthyes; order Carcharhiniformes; family Scyliorhinidae; genus Scyliorhinus; species Scyliorhinus canicula. Next base: position 16,552,093 of record NC_052171.1, on the reverse strand, counting down.
ATTTAAGTACTTTCTCAGCCAGATTCACAGACAAATGATTAAATTCCTGCAGCTCACAACCTGCTGATCGCTCAGATACTGCCCCAATAATTTTTATGAATTAGGGGAGATTTTTTAGTATTAATTAGGGTGGCACCAGTGGTTAGCACTGCCACCTCTCAGCTCCAGGAACCAGGGTAAATTCTGGCCTTGGGTGACTGTGTGGAGTTTGCACTCTCTGTGTGGGTTTCCTCCGGGTGCTCCGGTTACCTCCCACATCCAAAGATGTGCAGATTATGTGGATTGGCCATGCTAAACTGCCTTTAAGTGTCCAAAAGGATAGGCGAGGTTACTGGTCTGTGGAGATAGGGTGTGGCGGCGTGGGCTTAAGTCGGGTGATCTTTCCAAGAGCTGGTGCAGACTCAAATAGCCTCCTTCTGCACAGCTGGGATTTTATAATTGAACGAGAAATTTTCTCAAGTGACTGAGGCACAATAATCTCATTTGTTTCTCTCCTCTCTATCCTCGTGCCCTCCGCAAGCTCACGTTATCCATGAGACCCCACCTCCTCTCTCCAATACGTCTGCTAAACTGCTTAACAGTAATTTGCCCTCCTGTGCTGATATTGTCTCGCTCCACTGTTTGTCCCTCTCTCCTTTGCCATCCGTCTGTTCAAATAAAGTAATCTCATTCGAAATAGCTTCTCCTGTTCCTGCACTGCAACTTCTGGTGTCTCCTCAGATGTATCCTTCACCATCTCTTGTTCCTCATCTGCTTGCAGGCCTTTAGCGAGATCGTCTGAAAACAGTGTTAGTTTTCACATGCCATGGATGAAATCCAGCTCTACGTCACCATCACCTCTCTCGAATCCTCCACTCTTGCTGACTCAAACTTTTTCTGTGACTTCCAGTTTACTGGAGCAGAAATTTCCCCCCATTAAATATTAGGAAGACTGAAGTAATTCATGGTCTGAGGTCTCCGCTCCAAACTCCATTTGCCAACAATATAATAATAATAGCTTATTGTCACAAGTCGGCTTCAATGAAGGTACTGTGAAAAGCCCCCAGTCGCCACATTCTGGCGCCTGTTCGGGGAGGCCGTTACGGGAATTGAAGCCGTGCTGCTGGCCTTGTTCTACATTACAAGCCAGCTGTTTAGCCCACTTTGCTAAACCAGCCCCCTTCCACCTCCCTGGCAACGCGGAGATGAAACCAGACTGCTCGCAACCCTGATATCATATTTGACTGATCCAAGACGCTGACCTCATCTTCATGCCATACCTTAACTTTGCCAGTGTCCCCTCTGCACCACCTGACATCATTTGCTGCTGATACCCTCATTCATTCCTTTATTACCTCAACTCTCATTCCTCTTTCAGCCCCTGCGCTCGGTGACCTATATTGGCTCCTGGTTAACCAACTTCTTGATTTCAAAATTGCCTTTCCTTGCTTTCAAATCCCTCTATGGCCTCGCTCCTCCCTGGCTCTGTAATCTCTTCCACCCCAACAACCCTTGGAGATATTTGCGCTCCTCTAACTCTGGCATGCTGTGCATTTCAATTGCTCGACCATCAGTGGATGCACCTTCATTTGCCTAAACCGAACGTCCGGATGGCTGCACAATATTCAGCACCATTCGCGACTCCTCAGATAATAATGCAGCCCATGTCCAAATGCAGCAAGGCCTGAACAATATCCAGGCTTGGGCTGACAAATGGCAAGTTACATTCACACCACACAAGTGCCAGGCAATGACCATCTCGTACAAGAGAGGATCCAATCATCGCCCCTTGACATTCAATGGCATTACCATCAGTGAATCCCCCACAATCAACACCCTGGGGGTAACCATTGATCAGAAACTGAACTGGACTAGCCAAATTAATACTCTGGCTACCAGGGCAGGTCAAAAGTTCGGAATCCTACAGCTAGTAACACCTTCTGATCCCCCAAATCCAGTCCACCATCTACAAGGCACAAGTCAGGAGTGTGATGGAATACTCTCCACTTGCCTGGATGAGTGAAGATGCTTGACACCATCCAGGACAAAAGCAACCCAACTGATTGCTCCCCCTTCCACAAACATTCAAACCCTCCACCACCAATGAACAGTGGCAGCTGTGTGTACCATCTAAAGGATGCACTGCAGTAATTCACCAAGGTTCCTCAGACAACACCTTCCAAACCCACAGCCACCACCATCTAGAAGGACAAGAGCAGCATGCACCTGGGAACCCCACCACCTGGAGGCTCCTCTCCAAGTCACTCACCACCCGGACTTGGAAATATATTGCCATTCCTTCACTGTCACAATATCCTGGAACTCCCTAACAGCACAGTGGGTGTACCTCAAGGACTGCAGCAGTTCAAGAAGGCAACCCACAACCACCTTCTAAAAAGCAACTAGGGATGGATAATAAAAATGCTGGCCGAACCAGCAACACCCACATCCCAGGACTCAATCATAAAAAAATGCTTCCTACGCTTTTCCTCACTTTCTTCCTTTCAGACACTCCTTAAAACCTCTTTGCAAGTTTTTGGTCATCTGACTTATTATCTTAATCAGCTTATTGTCACACCTTGTTTTACAGTGCAACTGTGAAATGCTTTAGGACATGCTACTGTGTAGAGGCAGTATATAGTGACACATTGTTGCTCTTTGGGTTTGTGCTGCAATCAAACAAAGGTTCATTTTCATTTTCAGGTTTGAACACACGACAACATCCAGGAACAGGATTACACTAAGCATATCAAGAAAGAATGCTCTTTTCTATTGTGAATCTTGCTGATCTAATCAAAAGCAAATTACATTTTCCAATACTTTTTGCCTATCATCTTCAACTGACCTGGCTCAAGTCCACATTTATCTAGGTCAACTGAAGAGAGAAGTTACCACAGTGAAGTTACTGATTGTGCCTGTCCCCTCCCTGCACGGATCACGAGGTTGGCCAGATAGGAAATAATGAAATTAAAATTGCTTATTGTCACAAGCAGCCTTCAATGAATTTACTGTGAAAAGCCCATAGTCAAGATAAAAACTTCTCAGCCGGTCAGCATTCAAATCACATTCTTGTAAAGGCAATCACAATTTCCTCAACATTAACTTCATAACATTTCCAAATCCCAAAACCAAGCAGAGCCCACCACAGCCAGACATATTAACAGCATTTTGACAAAAAGCAGACAGTTCCACACACCAATTCCCAACACGTCAAGGTAACTGGTCTGTTTACACAGCTTTGCTCAGAGGCTCCATGTTGGGAGGTGCAGTTCACATACCTTGCAAATATACATTTTAATTGCGGCTAATTACATGTTTTATCCCATACTCAAATTGTGTGCACAGGAAGCATTTTTCAGTGTTGTAACAATCTGGCATTGTACTGGTGGTAGTAATAAAATAGTGTTGAGAGTACTTTTGGGGGGGGGGGAAGAAAAGAGAAAGATAGTTTTAAGGGATTTATATTTGTCTTGGTCAACAATCATTTTAAGTGTGCTTAATTTAATACTTATGCGCCTGGAAGGATAAAATCTATTGCTAGATTCATACTGGACAAATATCTTTCTGTGTGGTGGAGTTGGTTAAGTTTTGATTATGAATGTGCAATGAGAGTATGTGTCTGTTTCATAGTGACTGGATTGGATTTGTTTGTCACGTGTACCGAGGTAGAGTGAAAAGTATTTTTCTGCGAGCAGCTCAAACAGATCATTTAGTACATGAAAATAAAATTTTAAAAATAAAATACACAGTAGGGCAATACAAGGCACACAATGTAAATACAGACACCGGCGTCTGGTGAAGTACACTGGAGTGCAGTATTAATCAGGTCAGTCTATAAGAGGCTCTTTGGGGGTCTGGAAACAGTGGCAAAGTTGTTTTTGAATCTGTTCATGCGTATTCTCAGACTTCTGAATCTCCTGCCCGATGGAACAAGTTATAACAAACTTTATTAGTGTCTCAACATTAACACTGCAATGAAGCTACTGCAAAAAGCCCCGAGTCGCCACATTCGGGTACAGAGGAAGAATTCAGAATGTCCAAATTACCTAATAGCATGCCTTTCGGGACTTTAGGGAGGAAGCCGGAGCACCCGGAGGAAACCCACACAGACACAGGGAGAATGTGAAGACTCCACACAGACAGTGACCCAAGCTGGGACTCAAACCTGAGACCTGGCGCTGTGAGGCCTTAGTGCTAACCACTATGCCACCGCGCTGCCCATTGAAAGAGTGAGTAAGCAAGCCAGGTGGGACGGATCTTTGATTATGCTGTCCACTTTTCTCAGGCAGCGCAAGAGGCCCTTGCAAGGTTTTAGTTATTGCTGGATATATTGCAGGACACTGGGAAGTGATCATCTCTCAATTCTACCAGGAGAAGCTGGACAGGAGAAGTGAGTAGCAGATACAGTCTGCTGTCCAGATAACCAGGGAATTGGGACAGGAAGAATGCCGAAGACAACTGAAGTTAAAAGAAGAGGCTAAGGTATTTGATAGAAGAGTTCAAGGAAGTGTAAACAAAGGGTTCAGAGTTAAAGAGACAATTGCAGGAACCAGATTTATAGTGGGATGCCAGACTTCAGAGGTACTTCAAATGTCTGATACCTTTGTGAAAATCGCTTATTGTCACGAGTAGGCTTCAATGAAGTTACTGTGAAAAGCCCCTAGTCGCCACATTCCGGCGCCTGTTCGGGGAGGCTGGTACGGGAATCGAACCGTGCTGCTGGCCTGCTTTAAAAGCCAGCGATTTAGCCTGGTGAGCTAAACCAGCCCCTTGTAATAACAGTCTTGGAGTGTTGAGTTAAAACAATTATGAACAGTTTGTACAGCAGTCAACACAAAGAAATTCTCATGATGGTGGACTGGATTCGCTGTTAAAAGTGGAGTGGAAGCTTTGTTTACAAGTGTCTTTTGGAAAACCTGGTCTGGATATTGTAATGCAAACCACCAAGGGAGAGCATTATTGGTGAGTGAAAGTTATAAAGCATTAGAATTTAGAAACTCTCCTGTGCCAATCACCTGGGGGGATGGAATTCACAGGAGAAAAACAAGACACTAACTTAGGTGCATGTATTTGACCATAGTAATCTTGTGTGCTCAACAAGGAGTGTGTGAGAATGGGATCATTGTGGTTTAAGATGTACTTTACAATCAATGTTAATCTAAAATCTGTGGGTATTTGTCAAGCCGGGGGGGGTATAAGGAGTGCTGCAGAATGATGCAGCTTTTCATGTTTACTAAGTGGTTTTTCTTGTTGTTAAAATTAATTAGCAGGCCAATGACTCTGTTTCTCCGCGTTTTATTTTAAATAAGTAAAAGTTGCGGCCTTTTGAACCAGGGTTTCGTTGTGGGATCTTTCCGTCCAGTTATATCAACTGGAATCGTAAAAGGACAAATTGCAGGCAATGGATTTGCACATCAAGATCAACCGCTTAAGCGTCAATTTTCTTACAAACAGTCATTATTAGCATTACGCATAGGGCAGGAAGAAGTTTTAAAATCTCCTTACTTTTAAAGACTGGTGAGAGAGTGCTTAAAATAACAATAAGAATCAACATGATAAACTCAATTCTGATTCATAGTAAAGGAAAAGAATTGGAAAGAGTTCTTCAGTATAAGGGTGAAAGGGATTCTCCTTCTGTACATCACACTGTCCTCAAGTCCACTGATATTATATTAGTTACCCTGGAGTCCCTCTTTCTCCACGATTTATCCTTAACCCCCTTCCAGTCTCATTGTTGCAATGTTGCCCAAGAATACATCAAGGTCCATGCATACACTGCCAACTCAACAGCACCATCACTCTCTCAGTCCCTCCATTGTTAAATATGTGTGGAGATGCTGGTGTTGGACTGGGTTGGGCACAGTAAGAAGTCTTACAACACCAGATTGAAGTCCAACAGGTTTGTTTGAAATCACTAGCTTTCATAACGCAGCTCCTTCATCAGGCGAGTGAAGAAGTGGGTTCCACAAACTCATATCTTGACAAAGTCAAAGATGCAAGATGATACTTCGAATGCAAGTCTTTGTAGGTAATTAACTCTTTGCAGGTCCAGACGGTGCGGCTGGAAAGAGAGATTATCACAGGTTAAAGAGATGTGAATTGTCTCAAGCCAGGACAGTTGGTAGGATTTTGCAAGCCCAGGCCAGATGGTGGTGGGGTGGGTATGAATGTAATGCGACATGAATCCAAGGTTGAGACCGTAATCATGCGTGTGAAACTTGGCTGTCAGTTTCTGCTCAGCTATACTGCATTGTCACATGTCCTGAAGGCCACCGTGGAGAATGCTTACCTGAAGATCAGAGGCTGAATGCCCTTGACTGCTGAAGTGTTCGCCGACTGGAAGGGAACATTCCTGCCTGGTGAATGTTGTGCGATGTCCGTTCATCCATTGTCGCAGCGTCTGCATGGTCTCGCCAATGTACCATGCCTCGGGACATTCTTTCCTGCAGCGTTTGAGGTAACCATATCTAACTGCTTCTTGAAAACATGCAATGTTTTGGCCTCAACTGCCTTCTGTGGTAATTAATTACCACTATGGGTTAAGAAATTATTCCTCATCTCTGTCCTAAATGGTCTATCCCTCAGACTGTGACACCTGGTTCTGGATACACCCACCATCGGGAACATCCTTGCTCCTTCTACCCTGTCTAGGCTTGTTAGACATTTCTATGAGATCTTCCCTCATTCTTCTGAACTCCAGCAAATACAATCCTAACTGATTCAATCGCTCCTCATGTGTTTCTATGAGATCCTTCCTCAGTTATTATCACCAGTTGTATAGAAAGATTTATTGCTGTTAATTTACTAATTTAAATTTCCTTTCATGGAATTTGAGTGTCATAGGCTAGGCAAGCATTGTTGCGTATCCCCAATTGTCCCTGAACCGAGTGGTTTACCAGGCCAATCAGAGGAAAGTTGAGTCAACCACATTGCTGGGTCTGTAGTCACACGTCGGCCAGACCAGATAAGGACAGCACATTTCCTTCCCTCGAGCACATCAGTGGACCAGATGGGTTTTGCTAACAATCTATGCGAGTTGTCATGGTCACCATCACTGAGACTAGCTTCTTATTCCAGGTTTAATTAATTGAATTTACATTCCACCAGCTGCCATGGTCCCATGAAAATGAAAATCGCTTATTGTCACAAGTAGGCTTCAAATGAAGTTACTGTGAAAAGCCCCGAGTCGCCACATTCCAGCGCCTGTTCAGGGAGGCTGGTACGGGAATTGAACCTGCGCTGCTGGCCTTGTTCTGCAGTATAAGCCAGTTGTTTAGCCCACTGTGCGAAACCAGCCCCTGCATGTACCCAGAGCCTAGACCACTGAATGACTGCATTACCATGGTGCCACCATCTCCCCCTCATTGTGTTGCTTGTAATAATGGGAATATTTTTTTATTTTTTATTTATTTTGTTTTAAATTTAGAGTACCCAATTATTTTTTCCAATTAAGGGGCAATTTAGCGTGGCCAATCCACCTATCCTGCACATTTTTGGGTTGTGGGGGTGAAACCCACACAAACATGGGGACAATGTGCAAACTCCACACAGACAGTGACCCAGGGCCAGGATTCGAACCCGGGTCTTCAGCGCCATAGGCAGCAATGTTAACCACTGTGCCACCGTGCTGCCCGGCGTAATAATGGGAATATTAATGACTGATGGAATCCATGCTTCTCCCACTTGTGCTGACTTGCATTGTCCCTCTGACCTCAAATCATTCTTTACCTGCTCACGGTGGCCTCCTGTTGCTTCAAACTTCTGCCGCAAAAACTGCTAAGTGTAAAACCATAGATACTCTAGTACAGGCTCCCAATTTTTACATGACAATTGCAGTAACATTTATAGATTTCACTCTCGTCAGGCTGGTGTCTTTAATATTAAAGAATCCAATTGATCAGAGTATAAAGTTAGTCTAATCTTACCTCAGAAGAGTCACAAAAACCCAGGTAACTTTCCTTTAAATTCAAGTACCCGTTTGATCACTTGCCCAATAAATACATTGTGATATATTTATTCTGATCTGTGGCAGAAACTTTCAGAATTACATTAGATGAAACAAGACAGACTTCAAATGGGACTGGAGAATAAAAATACAACCGACTCTTAATGAGTATCAGGCAGGCGCAGTGGTTAGCACTGCTGCCTCATGGCACCAAGGACCCGAGTTCGATCCCGGCCGGGTCACTGTCCGTGTGGAGTTTGCACGTTCTCCCCGTGTCTGCGTGGGTTTCCTCCGGGCTCTCTGGTTTCCTCCCACAAGTCCCAAAAGACGTGCTATTAGGTAATTTGGACATTCTGAATTCTCCCTCAGTGTACCCGAACAGTCGCCGGCGTGTGGAGACTAGGGGGTTTTCACAGTAACTTCATTGCAGGGTTAATGTAAGCCTACTTCTGACACTAATCAATATTATTATAGAATCGGTGCAAGTCTGGGAGACTTGATATGTATCTGCCTCAATGTTTAAAAAGGCATAGATGTCACTGCACTGTTCTGCAGCTGGTATTTTGTCTCATTTCTTCTTGGGATGATGAATACTATCTAAAGAGGGTTTGGTCACATGATAGATGGCTGTTGTTCCGAAACAATTCTCTGCAAGTCTGAAGCCAATGCTGCACAATGGGAGATGGATGATGACCATTCATATCTACTTGTGGTGAATTGGTTGATCTTTCGGTAAACTTTAAACGTGGGAGACAAAGTCAAAGACTTTTAGACTTTGAGATTTTGGTGAGCTATAAACACCACCAGTGCTTCCATTTGGCTGGATCCATTCGAGGGTGAGGCCCTCACTTACGGTGATCCAAATCAGGAACTTTCCAGAGGCCTGAAGATGTCGGTGATGAAATTGAAAAAAAGTCACCCGACTCCTGCTGGCCCGTTTAGTTTCCATTTTGAAAAGGACAATAGCAGAAAATGATCTACGCACTGCAGTCTGAATTTCAAGTTATGAATAGGACATGCCTTCACTGGGCAGAAGTAAAAAAAAGTGCCCATTTATTTATAAAGTGCTTAAAAATTTCGAAGCACTTTGCAAAAGAATCACCGGGTAAAAACAAGTCACATCATGAGGCAAGTAATCAAAGGCTTAGTCAAAGATAATCAGCCATGTACAAAATGCAAGAAATGGAAGAGTGCTGAAAGCCAAGTGTTGCAGAGATGCAGGAGGTTGCAGAGAGAGGGAGAAGGAATCTGAAATTGTTCAGTGCCCTTACAAATGGGAATTTTAGAATCGAGATGTTGCCAAACTGGGAGCCAGTGTCGGTTACAGTTATTGTCAGTTATCAATGTTGATGGAAAAAGTAACATCCAAAATCCAAATCGTGCCAGAAAGCAGTCTTCATTTTGAAGTCCAGAATACACAAGCAAAGGCTGAATTTAATGCAGAGTAAACTTTTTGAATACAATTAAGACAGCCACCTCCGAATGTGTAACTGTTTAACACTAATTGTTCACAACTGATCGCTCAAATTAAGCAGGAGGGAAAACTTAATAGGCTAACAGGAGTGTTTAATTTTGATTTGGATATCCTGTGAACAAACCTGTTTGCTCGATGACACACTTTGAATCAAAACAGATTTTCTACGGGTTGGTTAAGTACAGAGTGGCGAGGTTAATGTATAATCACATCAATGCCAACAACACTGTAATCTGCACCAATTACAGGACTTGCAAATTCCAGGCCAGAAATTTAGTGAAATAGGACTTCAAGGTGAAAATACTTACTTTTCATTCTTAAAGGCTCCTCCATACTCACCTTTCCACTTAACCCATATAATCACAAAGCTATTTAATGGAAAGTCCCATAGTAAAAGTTTTTTTCTAACAAATTTAGAGTACCCAATTCTTTTTTCCAACCAAGGAGCAATTTAGCATGGCCAATCCACCTACCCTGCACATCTTTGGGTTGTGGGGGTGAGACCCATGCAGACACGGGGAGAATGTACAAACTCCACACGGACAATGACCGGGGTCGGGATCATACACGGGTCCTCAGCGTCGCAAGGCAGCAGTGCTAACCACTGCGCTACCGTCCGATAGTAAAAGATAAATTATTTTCCTCCTCGACCACAAATTGGGGGTGCTGAATCGAGCACCGTTGTAATGCTCCCCATTGAAATAGCCTGTTGAAACACAAACAAATGCCCAAGGTGCCAGACTGGGCATTGCCTCCAGAATATACCAGCAAGACTCAGCACTTTTGGAACAGCATGGGAGAAATGTCAAATGGAAGAAGAAAAAGTTTCTTTGCTAAACAAAGTCACCTGGGAGATCCAATCTGTTCAGTGAACTCAACGCCACAGCATTTTTGCACTCAATTATAGCCCCAATTATCATCATAACCAATTATTGCAAACTTAGATTTACTTTTTTTCTAAATGAAACGAGGAATGGAACTTTTAATTGCACAAGCTTCCATGTGCTTCAAGTCCATATACAATTGAAGATTTGTTGGTGACACCAAACCTTTATTTCTCATCTTCCCTGAGCCACACACAATCAAAGCAAGGAAAGTGAGGAAAGGACTGCCTTCCAGACCTCTGCCAATGCCACTTCAGCCAAAAAATGGGCCACTTCTCTCACTCCTTCAAGATATAGTGCATAAAACAGCACTATCCATACCAGAGCTGCCAGCAGTGAGGAAGGGAAAGAGCACAGATAGACTAACAGGCTGTGCCAATCAAAAACAACTATATATTTTGCCTTAGAGACTGCCTTTTCCACATACATTGGACGACATGTAAAAATACAAAAGATCGCATCTGCAATCTGAATTTACCATCCAGGAAACATAGAGTTAAGTGGAACAGGCACAACTACTTTTAATAAATGTTACTTATTGCCCCAGCATACTCACACCCACTCGAACCTCTTCCTTCTACAACCACCTCAGGAGAAACCTCTTGTCCTGCCAATCATTTGCAACTGCACTTGCGAATTCCAAACTTGCCAGCTTTTGATACGCCATTCACGATACCGCAGCCATTTCTTTGCTCATGCAATCTATTAATTCTCCTTTGATGCTTGCGCCTTCAGCAAAACCTTCACTGCTTATCCCGTTTTGCTCCCTGAAGTCCAAGAGATGCGGACTCAAATGCAGGAGGCAGACGACTCACTTGGCCTGCCATTGCCAGAATCTGACTGGTCCAAATATCAAATCTAACATGGCTTGCTCGCTCTGCAACGCTCCATACTATTGAAGCATCATGGTGGACAACCACAGCAACATTTCTTGTTTCCACTTGTGCCTTAAACCTTCCTCTTCTGCACTTCCCTCACCTCCACCACCAAGATTGTGGATTTGCAGCAAGATCAAAATAAATCTGCTTTACTACCTCTGGTAAGCAAGCTATCACCCCTGCAGCAGCTGGCTGTACTCCCAGTCCTTCAATATCGCGCAGCATGGGAGTAGTGGTTAGCACCGTTGCTTCACAGAGCCAGGGTCCCAGGTTCGATACTCAGCTTGGGTCACTGTGCAGAGTCTGCTCGTTCTCCCCGTGTCTGCGTGGGTTTCCTCCCACAAGTCCCGAAAGACGTGCTGTTAGGTGAATTGGTCATTGAATTCTCCCTTTGTGTGCCCGAACAGGCGACGGAGTGTGGCGACTAGGGGATTTTCACAGTAACTTCATTGCAGTGTTAATGTAAGCCTACTTGTGACAATAAATATTATCTCACTTTCAAATTCTCGTTGGGTTTAGTATTCTTACCTCTTTGGCCCTAATCCTTGACTGCAAAGCAGTTTGGGATACATGTAACTCATGAAATGTTGTGTAAATACAATTTATCCTTCGTCATCTGGCTGTTTTGCTTTTCAACACACACCGGTTAATGACAGAGTATGTGATGGGACAAACCCTTCAATGTCAAATCTTGCAATACACCATGTTTCAATCATACAAATAGCTCCTATCTGATTAAATTCAGTCAGTTTGGTGGGACATCTGTTGCAGTGCAACACACTCCCCATCCACTGTCAATTTAAAGGAGGGTTAATGTAAATTGGTAGGTGATCAAGGATTCGCGAGATACTGCACATCAATTGTCTAAGGATTGGAATGAAAACCAAATAACTCAAGCTATGGATGGAGGCAGCACAGCACAACTAAAGGGTTTTCTTCATAGAAAAATAATAGTTGGATCTCATCAGTGACCAACATCAGAAATTTAAATCTATAAGCTTACACAAAAAACAAACCAGCTGGCTGACATTTAATTCCTTCTGGACAAAGTATGGGCTTTGTTTAATTTAGTGTGAACCTTTTAAATAATCTACGCCTCAAAGAAGTTTCAGAAAACACCAAGTTTAAAATGAATACTCCAGGGGGTCAGAATGTCAGACAACCTCACCAGGGTGAATAACCTTATGAATAACCTTACATGTGTCACTCATTGCAACAACAGGTACTGTTGCTCAAAATGAGCACACTTCCTTTTCTGGGACCTTGCAAGAACAAAATGCTTGGAGAGACTAAGTTTGAGAAGCCTGCACTGTGAACATTGACCAAAGTAATCCATTTGTTCTTCAGTCCACTCACGACAAAGTATGCGGTGTCAGACTGATAGAATCAACACACGATCACTTTTGAAGTGACCAAGGAAAGGATACTGCATATGAATCTTCCCATGTGCCGAGTCAATGAATGGACAAGATCAAGTGACAAGCGAGGCAATAACTAAACTTGGGTTTTGAAAAGAATCATACAGACTTGCTTCATCCAGGTTCAAACCAACACTGTTTGGGATCCTCGGAGGTCTCACTGGCACCGAACTTCCAGATTTATTCTGCATTAGTCTCTGGCATTTTCAGCCACAAAACACTCATTTAAAAGGCTCAGAGTCTATTAACTTTTGTACTGATAGACAGCGTGTACAAAAAAGCAGGCAAAGCCATGACCCTACCATATCTTGAGAATTGTGTGCAGTTCTGCGCACTGCATCCGAGAAAAGACATGGCTAGTCGTGGAGGAAGCGCAGTGAAAACTCACTACCGTGCAGCCAAGTTTATAAAAGAATGCACATGAATTCAGTCTCAAAAACAGAAAATACTGGGCAATCTCAGCAGGTCTGACAGCATCTAGTAAGCGAAAAAGGAGCTGACATTTGGTGATCATGATTCCTCTTCTGGAAGTCCTATTTCCTTCTCGCCAAGACTCAGGAACGTTAAACTCAGAAGGGTCCTGAGACATTGGGCCATCAACAACTCTACGCCAGCGCAACCCTGGTTGTGATATGCGACATCCGGTAATTTAATAAAAACCATGCCAGCTTTGTTTCAATGGATCCTGCAGTCTGTTTCTTGCACTTACATGGCTGGCTGAGCGATCAGACCACACTGTTTGAGTGCGGTTGGTATGGGGCAGTTGGGAGGTGTTTCACTCCATTATCAAAGAGTCCATCACATACATAAACTCAGCTTGCGTTCCAGGTAACATAAAAGGACAAGAGGTGATTTGTGGGGTGATTTTTAGGCTTTCGGACTGGATTGATACAGTCGAGAGAGAACAGTTTTTTTTCCGGTGAAGGGGTGTGGGGCAAGGCAACAGAAGCTTGGAGTCAAACCCAGAGCATTCATTCAGAAGTGAAGTCAGGAAACACTCATACGAGCCAATGGCGGCACAAGTGCACAATTCACTCAAAAAAGCTCGAGGTGCTGGCTTAATTTATCTCTTTAAATTTTAGACGGGCAAGATCTTTGCTGAAAGAATGGCCGGAGGGGGGGCGGGGTGGCAAAAAGGCAACAGAGCCAGGTCAGGCCGGTCAAACGGAGGCGAAGAGCAGCCACGGTCACGCCAAAACTGCACGAGGGGCTCGAGGTTTCTGGCCCACAGCTTCGGCTTGGAGCCGATGCACCTGTGGGGGGGGGGGGGGGGGGGAAGAAAACAAGTCCTAAGAGTTGCAGAAAAAAAGACAAGGGTGAGGAGGAGAGGCGATCGACCAAAAAATCGGCCCCGATCCTCGACTCCGACCCAGCAGATAGTTGTCCTCCAGCGAAACGTGGAATGGTTTTGGAGGGGGGGGGGAAGCAAAAGGTGGACTGTTGGAGGGTGGCCTTTAACAATTTTTTAAAAACTGAGGGGAGGGGAAGCCAAGAGAGATTTTTCAAAACCGACTGAAACTTTTATTGGGAGTAAACAATGCGGGTGCCTCTTTTGAAATAAAAGCCTGACACTCAAATTGCACTTACTTCCCAGCACCCTCCCCCACCAAACCAAAACAATAATTACAAAAGAATAAAGCTACCACACCCCCCTCACCATTTAAAAATAAATGGCCGGGTGGGGAGGCAACAACTTTATTCGTCAAACCTGACCGGGGAGGAGTTTTTAAAACGGTCTTTTAAAATAAAAAAAATTCTTGCGACCCCCGACGATCAAGCTTTGGACAGTAATGTACTCACACCACCAGCCTGGAGATGAGCCAGGACACCATGGCTGCCAACGCGGCCTGCTTCAAACTTTCAAACCCAGCCGGCCGTTGGGAAGCTCCAACCGTCACAGGAGCCGCTCCTCTCTAACCGGTCCGCATGTGGGGAGGAGGGGAGGGCAACAAACAACCTCGCTCCCTCTGTTTGAAACCAGGACGGTTCCTCCAAGTAGTGTCCGTGGGCGGAGTCAGCTATCGGTGGGCGGAATCAGCTATCAGTGGGCGGAGTCAGCTATCCGTGGGCGGGTTCAGCTATCGGTGGGCGGAGTCAGCGATCGGTGGGCGGAGTCAGCGATCGGTGGGCGGAGTCAGCGATCGGTGGGCGGAGTCAGCTATCAGTGGGCGGAGCCAGCCGTCAGATGGAGGAGTCGACCGTCCTCGTCCCTCTTCCCCTCTTTCCTCCCCTCGGTGGTCTCTAACCGGTCCGCTCGGCTGTTTCCATCGCGGTCCGCTTCCTGCCTCTGCTTTGAAACTTCTTCTTGGGGCAGCACTGCGCATGCACGCCGCTGATCAGCTGTCTGTCCCTCTTTGTTTCGTCCACAGTGACGTTTTGTGGGCCAAAAAAAAGTTTACCTGTCTTTTTTGGGTTGGCCAACCAACGTTTTTGCTGGAATCTATATAATCTGTATGATATAATCTATATAAACTGTGTGTTGACTAATTCATACATCTGAATTGCATTAGATTGTGTGTATTTGTTTTCCCTTTAATAAATATTCTTTAATAATTGTTACATGACGACTGGGCTGTTTATTCTCTCTGAGGTTTCACTTGACACCTCACCAACACAATGATACACCCCCAGAAACCGGTGTCGCAAGTTGGGACACCCTCACAAATATCATAGAATTTACAGTGCAGAAGGAGGCCATTCGGCCCATCGAGTCTGCACCGGCTCTTGGAAAGAGCACCCTACCCAAGCCCACACCTCCACCCTATCCCAGTAACCCCACCCAACACTAAGGGCAAGTTTGGACACTAAGGGCAATTTATCATGGCCAATCCACCTAACCTGCACATCTTTGGACTGTGGGAGGAAACCGGAGCACCCGGAGGAAACCCACACACACATGGGGAGGATGTGCAGACTGGGCGAAACCCACGCAAACACGGGGAGAATGTGCAAACTCCACACGGACAGCGACCCAGAGCCGGGATCGAACCTGGGACCTCGTCGCCGTGAGGTAGCTGTGCTAACCCACTGTGCCACTGTGCCGCCCTTCCTTTGCTTTGTTGATTCCAGCGAGGTTCCTGGTCATTTTCCCTTTGTGTTCCCCACACTGCTGGGGAGAGGTTGCAGCCCCACAAATTAACCTGCCTTTGCTCCCTCCACATGTGTCAGCAAACCCACTGAGTGTTTCCAGTGTTCTGTTTTGAAGTTTTCTTCTCTTCAGCTCTGGTTTGAATCAATGAGCTACCCCACTTGGCTGATCTGAAGATGGAACGAGAAGGCAGAGTCAGCTAAGAAAAGCCTGCACTCATATAGTTCTTCTCACAACTTCAGGACGTCCCCTCCTTTCACAGCAATGAAGGACTTTTGAAGAATAATTCAATTGCAGGAAATGGAGCAGCTAATTTGCACACAGCAAGCTCCAACAAACAGCATCATGTTGGTGATTAGGTCATCTGCTGTTGTGTAGTTGATCGAGGATTGGTCACGGCACTTCCCCTGACTCTTATTTGAAATAGGGCCATGTGATCTTTTACATCCACCCAAGAGAGAGCAGATGGCGGGCCGAAATTAATGTTTCACCTGGAAAGGTGAAACATCTGACAGTGCAGGGCCCCTCGGTACTGCACTGGACTGCCAGCCGCAGACTTGAACTCAGAACCACCTATCTCAGAGGGCATAATGTTGCCCACTGCCCATGTGGGTAGCGCGGTAGTAGTAGTTAGCATTGCTGCTTCACAGCGCCAGGTTCAATTCCCGGCTTGGGTCACTGAGATACCCTCAATTATGACACAGGAGAGAAGATAGGTAATTCAACGGCTTTAATCATCAGAGAACTGAACAGCAGCCAAGAAGTGTGCTCATCACATGCTGCCGAGTGAGCCTAATTTTATATACCATTTCCTGGGGGCGGAGTCAGAGGCGGAGTCCCCCAGGGTTCCAAGCTCGGTCTTAAAGGGCCAATGTATTAAAGGTAAGGTACCGTTACAGCAGCTACTGATACCATTCATCACATTCACCCCCTGTTTAAAAAAAACACATAGTCCATCGGGGGTGAAGTGGAGTTATAAGTTCAGTCTTGTGGGTGGTCTGACCGTCCATGCTGACCTACTCCGCTCCAGTGGTGGTGCCGTGGATACGGTCGGTTTTGATGGTGGTATATCCGGGAGCACGGTTGACTGAGCCTTTGCCCGCCTTGGAGCAGGGGGGTATCCGGGGTGACTAGGGTGATCGGTGCCGGCGTCGGCTGGGGGGCAGGGGGCGCTATGGGAGGGGCGCTGTTGGGGTCGGCAGTCGGTGCGGGGAGGGGAGTGTCGGTAGGGGGGGGAGTCGGTGGGGAAAACGGCGGGGGCGGTGGGCGAGCCAGCGGGTGCCAGATCTCGTAGGGAGACGGTATCCTGCCTGCCGTCGGGGTGCTCGACGTAGGGGTATTGAGGGTTCACGTGTAGCAGATGGACCGTCTCGACTATTGGATCTGTTTTACGGCTCCTCACGTGTCTCCGGAGTAGGACTGGTCCCGGAGTAGTCAGTCAACGTGGAAGCAAGACCCCAGAGGTGGACTTCCTGGGGAAGACAAACAAACGATTGTGAGGGGTCCCGTTCGTGGCCGTACAGAGGAGCGACCTAATGGAATGTAGGGCATCGGGTAGGACCTCCGGCTAGCGGGCGATTGGGAGACTCCATGACCGTAAGGCTAGAAGGACAGCCTTCCAAACTGTCGCATTCTCCCTCTCCACCTGCCCGTTTCCCCGCGGGTTATAGCTCGTCGTTCTGCTCAAGGCGATGCCCTTGCTGAGCAGATATCGACGCAGCTCATCGCTCATGAACGATGTACCCCGGTCGCTGTGGATATAAGCAGGGAAACCAAACAGTGTGAAGATGCTGTGCAGTGCCTTGATCACGGAGGCCGAGGTCATATCGGGGCAGGGGACAGCAAAAGGGAAGCGGGAGAACTCATCGATAACGGTGAGGAAATAGATGTTGCGGTTGGTGGACGGGAGGGGCCCTTTGAAGTCCACACTTAGTCGCTCAAAGGGCCCAGAGGCCTTTATCAGGCGGGCCCTGTCTGTTCGATAGAATTGCGGTTTGCATTCCGCACAGATCTGGCATGCCTTAGTCATGGCCTTGACTTCCTCTGTGGAGTAGGGTAGGTTGCGGGACTTGATGAAGTGGGCAAGCCGGGTGACCCCCAGGTGGCAGAGGTCATCGTCGATGGCTCTCAGGCGGTCTTTTTGCGCATTGGCACATGTGCCGCGGGACAGGGCATCCGGGGACTCGTTGAGCTTCCCCGGACGATATTTAATATCGTACGTATAGGTGGAGATCTCTATCCTCCACCTCAGAATTTTATCATTTGCCCCATTGTGCGTTATCGAACATAAAGGCGACCGACCATTGGTCGGTGATGAGGGTGAACCTCCTACCGGCTAGGTAGTGCCTCCAGTGCCGCACGGCCTCCACTATGGCTTGTGCCTCCTTCTCGACTGCAGAGTGCCGAATTTCCGAGGCGTTGAGGGTTCGGGAGAAGAACGCTAATGGTCTGCCCGCCTGGTTGAGGGTAGCAGCCAGGGCGACGTCTGATGCTTCGCTTTCTACTTGGAAGGGAATGGCTTCGTCCACCGCGTGCATGGCGGCCTTGATGATGTCGGCCTAGATACGGCTGAAAGCCGACTGGGCCTCAGCCGTCAGGGGAAAAACCGTGGTCTTAATGAGTGGCCGGGCTTTGTCCGCATATCTGGGGACCCACTGGGTGTAATAGGAGAAAAGCCCCAAGCACCGTTTGAGTGCATGGAGGCTACGGGGGAGGGGGAGTTCCTTAAGGGGACGCATGCGGTCGGGGTCTGGGCCTAGGACCCCGTTTTCCACGACGTAGCCGAGGATGGCGAGCCGGGTTGTGTGGAACACGCATTTCTCTTAGTTGTACGTGAGGTTGAGGGCCCGGGCGGTCTGGAGGAGCTTCCTCAGGTTTGTGTCGTGGTCCTGCTGGTCATGGCCGCAGATGGTGACGTTGTCCGAGTACGGGAAGGTAGCCCGTAAGCCGTACTGGTCCACCATTTGATCCATCGCCCTCTGGAAAACGGAGACTCCGTTTGTGACACCAAAAGGGACCCTGAGGAAGTGAAACAGCCGACCGGCTGCTTCGAAAGCCGTGTAGGAGCGGTCCTCTGGGCGGATAGGGAGTTGATGATAGGCCGATTTTAGGTCGACCGTGAGAATACCCGATACTGGGCAATTTGAGTCACCATTTCTGGTATGCGGGGAAGTGGGTACGCATCGAGTTGCATAAAGCGGTTTATGGTCTGGCTATAATCCACTACCATTTGTTGCTTTTCCCCGGAGCGGACTACCAATACTTGAGCCCTCCAAGGGCTGTTGCTGGCCTCTATGACCCCCTCTTTTAGTAGCCACTGAACCTCTGACTTGATAAAAGTCATGTCTTGGGTACTGTACCGGCGACTCCTGGTGGCGACGGGCTTACAGTCGGGAGTGAGGTTCGCGAAGAGGGGGAGTGGCGCAACTTTGAGTGTCGCCAGGCTGCATACCGTGAGTGGGGGCAGGGGTCCCCCGAACTTCAGCGTCAGTCTCCGGTGGCTGCACTGAAAGTCCAGACCGAGCAGCAGGGGGGCGCAGAGGTGAGGGAGGATGTAGAGTTTAAAACAGGTGTATTCAGCGCCTTGAATTGCGAGGTCAGCGACACAATACCCCGTGATTTGTACCGAATGGGACCCAGAGGCGAGGGCGATAGTTTGGGAGGCGGGGTGGGTGCGCAGAGAGCAGCGCCTTACCGTGTCTGGATGGATAAAGCTCTCCGTGCTCCCGGAGTCGAATAGGCAGGGGTTGTCATGGCCGTTGATTTTCACCCGCATCATTGAGTTCCGCAGGTGCTTCGGCCGCGATTGATCGAGCGTGATCGCTCCTAGTTGCGGGTAGTCAGAGTCCTCGGTTAAGTCGGACTCACAAAATGGCCACCTGGAGTCACAAAATGGCTGCCGCCGTCGGTCGCACGTGTCGGGGTTCGAAGATGGCCGCCGCATAGATGGCCGCTCCCATGACTCGCACGAGGTCGATGACGCGTCGGAAGTGGGTGTGTCCAGCCGCCGCACGCCCACATTGCGGGGCCTGTGAGGCCGGGAACTTGATTTCTGGGCCTGGTGAGGATTTTGTTTGTGGCCTTTGGGCCCAGCCAGGCAGTCTTTAGCGAAGAGCCCTTTCTACCCGCAGTCGTTGCAGATCGCGGAGCGGGCCGGGCAACGCTGACGTAGGTGCTGACCTTGCCCACAGAAATAGCATGGGGAATCCCCGGAGTGAGCGGATCGCTGCGCGGCACAGGCCTGTAGCGTGGCCGAGTCTGGAGGGGATCGAGAGGGGTTCGCAAGGTACGTACGGAGGTTACGGTGGGCCGTTTCTAGAGCAGAGGCGAGCGTGATCGTGCCCTGGAGATCCTTTGCCCCGTCTTCTAGGAGCCGCTGCTGTATGTACAAGGACCTGGTACCGGACACAAAGGCATCGCAAATATGCAAGTTCATGTGGGCTTCTGCCATCACTGCTTTATGGTTGCAGTTCCTCGCGAGCGCAGTGAGTCTCTCCACGTACTCGTCCAGAGTATCCCCGGAATGCTGGCTGCAGGTTGTGAGCAAATGTCTGGCGTGTACCTCGTTAATCGGCTTCACGAAGCGTTTCTTCAGTATCTCGACCGCAGTTTCGTAGGTCGTAGCGTTCCCGATCACGGAGGAGAGTCGGTGGCCCACCCGGGCATGTAGTAATCTCAGCTTGCGAGCGCCGTCGACATCAGTCACTGAGGAGTCAAGATAGTCCTCAAAGCACCGGAGCCAATATTTAAACATTTCCGGGGCTTTCGGCGACCGAGCGTCCAGGTTGAGTTTCTCCGGCTTTAGAGCGCTGTCCATCTTGATGCGTCTGATGATTAAATTGAGATACCCTCAGTTACGACACAGGAGAGAGGATAGGTAATTCAAAGGCTTTAATCATCAGAGAACTGAACAGCAGCCGAGAAGTGTGCTCATCACATGCCGCCGAGTGAGCCTCATCTTATATACCGTTTCCTGGGGGCGGAGCCAGAGGCGGAGTCCCCCAGGGTTCCAAGTCCGGTCTTAAAGGGCCAATGTATTAAAGGTAAGGTACCGTTACAGCAGCTACTGATACCATTCATCACAGTCACTGTCTCTGTGGAGTCTGCACGTTCTCCCCGTGTCTGGGTGGGTTTCCTCCGGGTGATCCACTTTCCTTCCACAAGTCCCGAAAGGCATACATGTTAGGTGAATTGGACATTCTGAATTCTCCCTCTGTGTCCCTGAACAGGCTTCGGAATGTGGCGACGAGGGGCTTTTCACAGTAACCTCATCGCAGTGTTAATGTAAGCCTCTATGTAACATTAAAGGTCATTAGATGAAGACGGGCTCAGAGCTGGCTGGAGGACTGCTGGCAGGCTCCAGGTGGGGTCACCAGGCCCTGTGAGTCTGGACCATGCGTGGCAGTGAGGGATTTGAGACTGGGAGTGAGACAGAAGTGATTCCGATCATGTCTTCACACCCAGCTAAATGTGTACCATTTTCAGGGTGAAAATAAATTATTGTAGTGCACCAACAACCAGTAGGTGATGCTACAGTGTAAAGCATTCACTGCTCTGCAGATTTGTGAAGGAGCCGCATTATATTTACTGAATGTTAAAGTTTTCTCCACTGCCATCTACTGACACTACATGGAATGGCCTGCAGGCTCTTTCTGCACTGCAACTTCAGACGGCATTTGCAGCAAAGAAACAAGCCATTTGGCCCAAGTGATCAATGCTATCTATGCTTCACACAGGCCTCCTTGCACACATATTTAATCTAACCCTATCAGCTGTTTTGTTATGCTCTTGACGTAGCATAAGCTGCTTCCTTGATGTATACTCTGACAAAGGTCCAAAGATGTGCGGGTTAGGTGGATTGGCCATGCTAAATTGCCCATAGTGTAAGGTTAATGGGGGGATTATTGGGTTACGGGTATACGGGTTACGTGGGTTTAAGTAGGGTGATCATTGCTCGGCACAACATCGAGGGCCGAAGGGCCTGTTCTGTGCTGTACTGTTCTAAGGAAGGTTCAGACTTGGAGATAGCTTTAACACATTTATTAAACTGTTAACAATTCTCCTACTTGGATTCGACTCTCCTGTTAATCCTGCGATAGCTACTCAGACTGACGAACCAGTCTGCTACAATTGACATGGTGTGATGTGTTCCAAATCAACCCTGTGTCTGTACTCACTGAGTGTCTCCACTGGAAAGAGGAAGATCATGTGCGCTGTGTGGTTTTACATGGGTTAGTGTAATGCCCTCCTGTGGTAGTGTCACCTCTGTGTGTATCGTGAATGCCGATTGGTGGTGTCCTAGCTTACTGACCTATTGGTTGAAAGTCTGTGTGTCATGTCTCTGGTGCTCCCTCTAGTGTCTAGCTGGTCTGCGTGTAATTACATTAACCCCTTGTGTATTTACAGTGATGCGTATCACCACATCAGCAGATATTTCTGTTCCCACCCCCATCACCTCCTTGCCTAGTTTCCTTTCAAGTATCCACCTCAACTATTCTCTGTGGTCGTAAGTTGCACATTCTATCCATCCTCTGGGCAAAGAAGATTGTCCTGAACTCCCAATTGGTTTTCCGAGTGTGAGACCAGATGGTTGAGGCATATCTGCGAATGGTGGAAAGGAGATGGATACTGTTGTAATAACCTTTAAGGTACAGCAGCATGACGAGAAGGTAGGGTCTGCCATTCGATCCGGTTTTGGTTTAATTTTTGCTTTTCAGGGGGGAGCGCGCGAACTCACATCTCTGCTGCACCCGGAGCTGGGGGGAGGGGGGTGGGTGGGCAGGGAGGGAGGTGGACATTGTTGCGAGTATGCCCCTGAACCTGGCCAAACTGGCCATTAATAGGCACTGGGTGGTTAAGGGAGACTGCCTTTGTCTCTTTCCCGCGGCTACATTCCCTGGCGGGTGTCCGCTGAAAGGGAGCATGCAGTGTCCGCTGGCACGATCCAGACCTTCCGTGCTCGGTGGGCACCGCTGGACTGGGGTGTTTCCACGGACCCCTTTAATCACATTCTGTTTGACGTTTCAAGTTTCCTTTGCGGTTCTGTTTATTTTGAAGCAGTATCCCTCAAAGGGGCTGCTTTTTCATTTATCCCTCGATTTGTTGATTTAGTTTATTTGGTTGCCAACGGGAGCACTGCAGCTCTGATTGTTCAACTTTTATGCCTCTGTATAAATGTTCCCATGTGCCTCGTTTCAATAAATGAACCCACAATGTGTTTACCCAATCCCTTATCAGCCTTTTTATATCATCACAAAACCACAACAGATAGAAAGCCCTGAGTCAGAGGATGAGAGACTGAGTTGAACGTCCTTTTTCAAAGAAGAATTACAACAACTCCGACCGTTTAGCTTATCTTTTGGCCGATGGGTGGAAATGTGCTGAAGTGTTTCACCATCCTGGCTGTTTGCGGCTGAAGGTGCTGACTCGAGACAGGAGTGTCGTTCCACAGGTGGAGGCGGGCTTCTGGCACCTCAACCACATTACCCAAGTGTGAGCCAGATGGTGAGACTCAACAACAACAGCAACATTTGTACAACATCGAGAGACGTTGGAGTGTTGTCGGCCAGAATATGACACCAAGCCACATGAGGTGATACTGGGGCAAGTGGCCAAAATAAACCTCACCGAAGAGATGCGTTTTGAGGAGCATCTTCAAACTTGAAAGAGAGGTGGTGAGGTTGAGTGAGGGAATCGGAATTTCACAACGAACCAGGAATGCAGACATTGCGGAGCGTCGGACTAGAGATGACAGGGATGGGGAGAAGTGAGGCCGTGGAGGGATTTGAAAGTAACAAGGGAGAATTTTTAACGCATTGCACATGGCTGATTTTAAATAGCTCGTCTATTGGTGGGCGTGCTTTCAACTGTGGAGACCTTAGATCTGGAGTTACATCCCTCAATGTCTCCACCAGTCATCGTCCCCCAGCACCCCTCACCCCTCTGTATAAAACCAACCTCTTTGACAATATTTTTGAGCACTTGTTCAAGTATCTTCTTATGTGGCTCAAAGACAAATTTGCTCCTTGTGATGCTCTATCATGTTGGTCGCTATATAAATAGCACTTGTTGTTTTTGAGCGCTGAGTTAAAGGGGATAGTCCAGGTGGGCAGTTAAATAATGCAACCTTAATTTTGAGCCCAGGCGCCCCACGCGCAACACGTGAGGCAGAGCAGATGGCAGTAAAATATATTTGTTTGATCATTTATTCATGGGATATGGGCGCTACTGACTAGGGCAGCATTTACTGCCCAACCTTAGATGCCCTTGAGAATATGATGGCGAGCTGCCTTCTTCAAACACCGCAGTCCCTGTGGTGTAGGCACACCCACAGTGCTGTGATCAAGGGGTTTTGCCCCAGTGGCAGTGAAGGAACAACGATATAGTTCCAAGTCAGGGCGATGTGTGTGACCAGTCTCTTCAGCTTCAACGGCATGAGCGCCAGTTACCTCAACATCCAGGTGCGAAGAAGGCTGAGCCTGTCGTTTGCGAAGATCAATAATAGAAGATGGCAGAGCAGTAACACAGCAGTTCCTCTTTTACCTTCAGCAAGTTTATTCTTCATGCAACTCAGAGTTACAGGGTTGGTGGTCATGTGAGAGAGTTGACGATCCCACCCGAGCCCAGGGGGGCAGCTCTGCGGCTAGGTTCCCGTTTGCAATCAAAATTCAAAGGTGCAAAATCAAGGTGGGAGGGAGAGGGGGGTGGGGGGGGGGGGGGGGATCGACCATCCATCGACCTCCCAACCCTGGCAAGACAGAGTCAGGGCTGCCCTGCGCTGGCAGAAAAACCTCTTCAGGAAAGCAATGCAATTCCTTCGAAGCTTTACAGCTGGCTGGGCCTTAAGTAAATTCAGTCGGCACCTGAGTTTTCGAAATAATAACCTTTCCACTGACCGGGGAGTTGCTGCAACAACAAATTGATTGGCCTGGGGTTTAAATGCAAACACGCAATCAGACTGCAAATATTTACATTTATTTCCATGCACTAAATATTTGCTCAGGTACGAGTACTCTACTGAGGAAAAACACAACAGGACATTTTCAACCTAATACAAATGTACGGTAATAAATCTTCATAATTCACTATAAAGCACTCAGAGGGGAGTCCCCAGTGCCTCAGCAAGTAAATGGATCACCCAGACTGGGATAAAAAGGCAGACAGACCACAATGATAAATACAGCACAGGGAGGCAGTCAGTCACCGATTTACAGAAACCTCTGGCCCTGTTGACACAGTAATTAACAGGCACGCCGATGCCTCCGAAAAACACCCCTGCAACAGCGCGGGCGGTATCTCACTTTCTGCCCAAGACCTTCCCCTCGGACTCACTCGGTTTCAGTCTCTTGCAGCCAGGAGTTTGAAGGTACCCTCTGAACATTTGTCACAAAGAAATGCTGCTCAGTGTCCAACATGGCAGGAATTCAAGCGGCACGAGACAAGAATTGGGATTGCAGCAGATGGGTGCGGTGGAACGGCCATCACAGACGGTGCCTCATTTGGCGTAGGTTTTTGGGGCTGTTGGTGTTGCTGGCCAGGCCGGCATTTTTATTGTCCACCCCTAATTGCCCTCAAGAAGGTGGTGGTGGCCCACCTTCTGTACTAATGCAGTCAATGATGTGGAGAAGCCGGCATTGGACTGGGGTGAGCACAGTAAGTAGTCTTACAACACGAATCACCCGCTTTCCGAACACTGCTCCTTCCCCGGGTTAATCAATGCATTCTATGGTACAGATACAACCAGAGTGCTGTGAGGGCAAGAGTTCCTGAAGTTTGACTAAGTGACAGGGAAAGAACAGCGACATAGTTGCCGGTGAGTAACGCGGAGGTGGTGGGGTTCCCAGGTATCTTCTGCCCCTATCCTTCTAGATGGTAGTGGTCGTGGGTTTCGAAAGTGCTGTCAAAGGAATTTGGGTGAGCTGCTGCAGTGCATCTTGTAGATGGTACACATGGCTGTCACTGATGGAGGGAGTGGTTGATCAGGTGTGAATCAAGCGGGGCTGCTTTGTCCTGGATGGTGTTGAGCTTCTCGAGTGTTGTTGGAGCCGCACTCATCCAGGCGAGTGGAGAGTATTCCATCACACTCCTGACTTGTACCTTGTGGATGGTGGACAGACTTTAGGGAGACAGGAAGTGTGCAAATCTCTGCAGAATTCCCAGGCTGTGATGTTTTCTTGCATCCACAGTATATATGTGTGGCTAGTTCAGTTCAGTTTCTGGTCAATGGTAACCCCCCCCCCCAGGATGGTTCAATTACCTCTTGTTGGAGATGGTCATTGCCTGGCACTTGTGTGGCACGAATATAAGTTGCCACCGATCAGCCTAAGGTTGAATGTTGTCTAAGTCTTGCTGCATATGGGCATGGAGCGCTTCAGTCTCCGAGGAGTTGCAAATAGTGTTGAATGTTATACAAACATTGGCGTACAGCTGACTGTATGATGGAGGGAAGATCACAATGCATTGAATTGAAATTGAGTCATTGTCTGAAACAGACAGATGCTGTGGCCAAACAGCAGGTCCCACAAAGGACAGGGTAAGACAAATTATTTTGTTGAGAATGAAGGGCAGCACGGTGGCCTAGTGGTTAGCACAACCATCTCACGGCGCTGAGGTCCCAGGTTCGATCCCGGCTCTGGGTCACTGTCCGTGTGGAGTTTGCACATTCTCCCCGTGTCTGCGTGGGTTTCGCCCCCACAACCCAAAAATGTGCAGAATAGGTGGATTGGCGACGCTAAATTGCCCCTTAATTGGAAAAAATAATTGGGTAATCTAAATTTATAAAAAAAAAAGGAAAAAAAAAGAGAATATCCTTTGCTTCTTCCAAAACCTCCACAGAGATGGCAGCGCCCCCTCGGTTTTGACTGACATTATTTTGCTGAAATCTCTTGGTGGATCTTGATCCCACGCATTTAGAATGTTGTGCACAGTCCTGGTCTCCATGTGACAAAAAAAATAGCGACAGAGGTGCTGAAGAAGGTGCAAACTAGATTGACAAGAGTGACACCAGTGCTGCAAAACTGTAGCCACCAGACAAGACGGCACAGGCTCAGTCTTTTTTTCTGTACGGCAGAGGAGGCTGAGGGGTGATCTGGTGGACTTTAGAATGAGGAAGGGTAGATTCAGACTTCAGACGGTAGATGATTCCCCTTTTACGGAGTCGAAGATGAGGGACCATGAGAATGAGTCAGTAATAAATCCAATTAGAAATTCAGAAGAAACCTCTTTATTCAGAGAGTGGTGAGGATGTGGATCTTGGGAGTCCTTCAGTTGAATCGCAAAGACATCTTTATGGGGAAGCCAGACGAACACATGAGGGGGAAACAGAAGGATTTGCCAACAGGGTGCAATTAAATAGAGAAGGAAAGTGCGGAGCGTAAACACCATCACAGAACCTTCCGTACCGGGTGGGCAGCGCGGGGACTGAGGTGTTTTACTGACCTCATTAATCACATATTGATTTGATATTTTAAGTTTCCTTTGTGATTTGTTTTTTGTTTGATGGATTGTCCCTTGAAGTGCAGTGGGTAGCACTGCTGCCTCACAGCGGTAGGAACCCAGGTTCGATTCCGACCTTGGGTGATTGTGTGAAGTTTGCATGTTCTCCCCGTTTTTGCGTGGGTTTCCTCCGGGTGTTCCGGTTTCCTCCCTCAGTCCAAAGATGTGTAGGTGAGGCGGATTGTCCGTGATCAATGAGCAGGGGGTTACGGGTATAGGATAGAGGAGTGGGCGGAGAGTGCTCTTTCAGAGAGGCGCACAGCATCAATGGGCCAAACTGCCTTCAGCACTATCGGGATTCGTATTGATTTGTCCTTCGGTTTGGTTAATATAGTTTACTTGGTAACCAGGCTGGTCACGTGGAATGTGAGAGGGCTGAATGGGCCGGTTAAATGGACGTGTTTGAGGAGTCTGAAGGCGGACGTGGTGTTTTTCCAGGAGACGCCCCTGAAGTTGGAGGATCAGACGAGGCTGAGGAAGGGACGGGTGGGGCAGGTGCTCCACTCGGGCCTGGATATGAAGACGAGGAGGGTGGCGGTGTTGATTAATGAGGGTGGTATTTGCCCTGGGGAGCATTGTGGCTGATCCAGGGGGTAGATGCCGAAGGTCCTGGTAAACGTCTATGCCCCGAATTGAGATGTTGTGGATTTTCTGAGGCAGGTGTTAGGGAGGATTCCGGACCTGGACAAGCATATTCCACCTCTGACGTTAAAGTATTCAAAGACTCTGCTTCCACTTTTGAGGTGGAGATGCCGGCGTTGGACTGGGGTGAGCACAGTAAGAAGTCTTACAACACCAGGTTAAAGTCCAACAGGTTTGTTTCAAACACGAGCTTTCGGAGCACGGCTCCTTCTTCAGGTTTAACATCCACTTTTGAGGAACAGGCTTCCAAAAGGCTGCACCTCCAACTGTGCCACACTTCCTTTCGTGCGGCACCGGTGTGTCAACCTGAGCGATGTGTTTGAGTCTCGAGACTGGGACTCGAGCTCTGGCACAGTTGGGGGGTGATGGGGAAGGAAGCTAGGTGTCGTGTTTGGTCTTCTCTACCTTACGAAGGAACCCACTAAACACTTGGACGTGTCCAAACCCAGAATCTTTTATTGAGTGTCGTGTGGTAAGATAGCAATCTGATACAGGGCACGTCATCATGGAGTCCCTGCACCTAGCAATGACCATTCACACGTACGTCTTATTACCCTCTCAATCTTCTTCTGAAGATGGCCGGATGTGTCTTCCCTTATATCGGAGTCAGTGGTCACGTGACCTCGGTCTAGACACCGCATGGGGTGTCTGCTGGTTGGAGGTCGCACAGCATTCAACGACGATATAGCCCATTGGCATATCACCACACTGGGCTGCTTTTGTTTGTTAAACAGGGGATTAATTAAAGCCTTTAAACCGATGAAACTGATCAGAACGCAGATCCAAGCACATTGTTCACAGTTGTGAAGGAGTTAGACATCGGGGGACGCAAGCTAAGAATTTGGGGTTGGAAGCTGGAAAGGAAACGGGCTGAAATATTTGCAGTTGCAGGATAATAGACTTGCGGAATACATTTCCAGGGAAGATCACGGAAGACAACGCGATGATAACCTCAAGAGTCAATTGGATGGGTTTCTGGAGAAGTGATTGAATGGGGTGGAGGACCAGTTGGAAGAAACAGATTTTTGAAGAGACGAAAACCTTTGTTGGGATGACTGCCTTCTTTATTCCTGAAATATTTATTTTGTTGAAGGGGTGGGGGGGGCAGAAAAGCTGGGTTAAACTATGGCCTGAGTTATGTGACACCGTGATGAATTCTAATGCAACTTCTCTATCACAACAGCAGTTTAGAAAATGTGCCGAGCTGAAAACGACTTGACAAACACTCATAAAATTGGTTTGCCCTTAAATATAATAACAAGCAGAATATTTTATGATTGGGCTTTTAATATTTGATGACTCGGCGATGATTTATACAAGGTAATGCGTTGAAACAGTGAAGTTATTTTAATATTTAAAGACTTTCTCGGAGTTTTGTAAATTAATTTCTGGATATTATTGCGTGGTGAGCAGGGCTGTGCTAAATTGTGGGCAGTGGGAGAGGCAGGTAATTCCATCAGATGCATCATTTAGGCAACATGGCCTCAGGATTTCTCAATCCCTTCCATGTATAAATCAGGATGGCGATCATTACCAGGCGAATGGGTCATTGTGTGCCAGCTCAATCATGGCCTTTGACGGACTGCACACTTCCTCACCTAACGACAACACTTTTGTATTGAGATGCAGAAACCCCAGCTGATTCTTTCACCCCCCCCCCCCCCCCCCCCCGCGCCACCAGATTTGGTCAACGGCAAAGGTTTTCACAACTTCCCAGGCGTTAATGTTATTTTAACTGTCTTGTGAAGGTAAACAGGTAGAAGGTACTGATTGATGACCTTGAGCATGTATAAAGAGGGACCGTCGGCCACGGAAGGGGTTGTTTAGAGCTGGCTGTCTGCCCCTATTCCGCAGCTGCGTTTAAACCGAGTGTCCCCGCAGGGGGAGCGTGCAGTATCCCTTTCGGCCTTTCACGATTGGTGGGCATGACAGGGGCTGAAAGGCATCATCAGCCACTGGAGCATAGTTCAGTTTGATTTGATTAATTCACTTGGAAGTTTTATATTTTTGTTACAGTGGCCCTTTTATAAGAGGTTGATAACTGGATTATTTGTCCATTTGTTTAAAATGATGTTCAAATGGGTATAAAGAGGGACTCTTTCCATTAAGGGGCATCAGGGTAGCATGATGGTTAGCATAAATGCTTCACAGCTCCAGGGTCCCAGGTTCGATTCCCGGCTGGGTCACTGTCTGTGTGGAGTCTGCACGTCCTCCCCCTGTTTGCGTGGGTTTCCTCTGGGTGCTCCGGTTTCCTCCCACAGTCCAAAGATGTGCGGGTTAGGTGAATTGGCCATGCTAAATTGCCCGTAGTGTCCTAATAAAAGTAAGGTTAAGGGGGATGTTGTTGGGTTACGGGTATAGGGTGGATACGTGGGTTTGAGTAGGGTGATCATGGCTCGGCACAACATTGAGGGCTGAAGGGCTGTACTGTTCTATGTTCTATGTTCTAAGGTTTATGTTTCAGTGGCAGTCAACTCTTAGCACCCTTTTCCAAGGGATCATTCATTCACTTATTTGTTCAACATACATTCAAAATAGTACCAGAGTGGCCTGAGGAGTGCATTGCCACCCTGACAATTTCATTTTAATTTGGAAAGCCTCCATTCACAACTTTTGCTTTTGCTACAATAAGCCTATTAAGGGCTGAATTTCATTGTTTGCTTCATTGATTCATCAGGAGGGTATACAGAGGGGATTGCTGGGACATCAGACGGGGTTTGGTAGGCAAGCAAGCGGCAGACTTATGCAGTGCTGCATTCTGTAAAATAAACCAACTGTCAGGAAAATAATTTTCATCCAATTCACCGTTGCCATCTGTTTTGGGTTCCAATGAGCATGGGGGTGGGCGGGGGGGAGGGGGTCCTGCATGACTCGAGATCAGGGTCAGATCTCAGTGTACAAACATACGAAAGGGGAGCAGGAGTAGGCCACTCGGCCCCTCGGGCATGCTCTGCCATTCGATGAGATCATGCCTGATCAGCTCACGCCGGATAACCTTTCACACCCTGTCTTGCCAAAAGATCTATCCACCTCTGCCGTTAAAGGCTCTGCTTCCATTGGCTTTTGAGGAACAGAGTTCCAAAGACTGATGGCCCTCAGAGTAAAGATTTATCTTATTCCTGTCATAAATGAGCGATGCCCTATGTGCAAGAGGTGATGTCGACTTCTAGATTCTCCCACAAGAGGAATCATCGTTTTCCATGTCCATCCTGTCAAGTCACCTCGCCTTTGGACTAGAATTTGGAACTCTACAACCCTTCAACTTAGTGCAGTCTTCAGAGGTGCGTCAGATGAGCTTTATTAGCCTAAAGTTGGCACTGAGCCACATACCGAGACAATAGGAGCAAAAACCTTGATGCAGGGGTTGGCTTTTGGGAGCATCTGAGATGACGAGAGAGAGATAGAGAGAGGTAAATAGAATCGGAGAGGCTTGAGGAGGCTTAGGGAGCAAACCTGTAAGGTTGGGACCTCAGCAGCTGGAGGCATGACCATCAGGAGCGGGAGCAGAGCGTATCCCATCTACAGGACGCATTACATCAACTCTCCAAGCCTCCTTCGACAGCACCTTCCAAACCCACGACCACTTCCACAAAGAGAGAAGATATCTGAGAACACCACTCCCTGAAAGATCCCCCTCCGTGCCAAACACGCCCCTAACTTGGTGAAACATTGGCCGTTCCTTCAGTGCGGCAGGATCAGAATCCTGGAACTCCCTCCCGAACAGCACGGTGGGTATACCTACACCACGTGGGACTGCAGCGGTTCAAGAACACTTCCCACCACCTCCTTCTCAAGGGCACTTTGGGATGGGCAATAAATGGTGGACGAGCCAGTGACACCCACATCCCATTAAATCATTTTTAAAAATGCTAAAATTTGGGGGGGGCACGAGAGGCAAGAATGGCAAGATCTGGGAGGGTTGTAGGAGATTACAGGGGTTGTAGGCGACGGGCAGGGATTAGGCCACCGAGGCCATGTCAGGATTTGCAGGGGTGCCATTATTTTGTGGGTGCAGGGGGAAGAGGTTCCAGGAAACACAGGTCTCCCCCTCCCCTCCACCCACCCCACCATCCAGCCCCACACACAGACTGCTGCTGTCAACCGTGAGGCCGGGGCTATCATCCAAGCCGAGAACAGCACAGACGAACACACGTGCTTGCCTGCGCGTCTGAGGGTTTGCCACATGGGCCAGCGGAATGTTCAGCCCATTCTGCTGCGGAGGGGAGGGGCGGGGAGGACGTTAACTCATCAGGCCGGAGGTTTATCTTTCATCGTAACGCGGAATCCTTGACATCGCCCTCTCCTTCCGCTCTCAGCTGTGGTCATTTGCTTTCCGTGGGGACGTGCACACAGTTTGTACAGCAGAGGGCTAATATTTGAGCAGACAATGGAGTGCAAAACGCTGAGTGATTCAGATGATTTATAAAGAAACTGACGCCTTACAGATATGAAATCAGGTCAGCTCCAATGGGACACAAGACAATCACAAGCACATTGTCCAAAAGGATGGATGCAGAGGGATATTTTACTCGGAGCGGAGATGTTCAGAGATTGCTTTTGTAATGATGCATACACTTTCACAGCACAGGCATCAGTCACAAGGACCCCGCTGACAAATGAAGGCATTAGCTTCCTTTTATTCCTCAATCTGCTTCCAGCTCCCCTGCGCCTTTCTGCAATTCAGTTTCACTCATAACTCACCCATTCTTCCTCTTCATTTCCAGATTAAGTGTTGGCATGCGATTTGACTACATGCGGCAGTTCAATTCCCGTACCAGCCTCCCCGAACAGGCGCCGGAATGTGGCGACTAGGGGCTTTTCACAATAACTTCATTTGAAGCCGACTTGTGACAATAAGCGATTTTCATTTCAAAATGTTCGGGAATGGTCCGTATGTTCACCGCCAAATCTTCCTCACGTCAGTGAAACTGAGGATCCAACCTGCCAGTGCCAGTGGCCAGTGCCAGAGGTGAGCCTTCATGGGAGCCCCACTGATGAGAGGTGGGGTTTCCAGTTATGTGTTGGGGGGGGGGGGGGGGGGGGGGGGGGGGGAGAAGAGCGGGCAGTGAGGTAGAAATATTTCTGCGATGGTGGAGGGGGGGCAGGATGAGCTCCCTATGATTGTCTGGGGAGTCACTGATGAAAGGGGCAGCACGATAGCATGGTGGTTAGCATAAATGCTTCACAGCTCCAGGGTCCCAGGTTCGATTCCCGGCTGGGTCACTGTATGTGCGGAGTCTGCACGTCCTCCCTGTGTGTGCGTGGGTTTTCTCCGGGTGCTCCGGTTTCCTCCCACAGTCCAAAGATGTGCGGGTTAGGTGGATTGGCCATGCTAAATTGCCTGTAGTGTCCTAAAAAGTAAGGTTAAGGGGGGGGGGGTTGTTGGGTTATGGGTATAGGGTGGATACATGGGTTTGAGTAGGGTGATCATTGCTCGGCACAACATCGAGGGCCGAAGGGCCTGTTCTGTGCTGTACTGTTCTATGTTCTATGTTCTGTTGTCGGGAGAGCGTGGTGCAGCCCCCAAACTTTGTACGGCCAAGGGAGGAGGGATGAAGAGCCACACCACTTCCATGGTGTGGGGCTGGGGTAAGGAGTTCCACTAGTGCTGTTTGGAGCACCTTCTAAAGGTGAGGCCAAGATGTCTTTGCAGCCGGCTGCTGGTTCTATCAGGGCCCGTCTGAGTTACAGCATTGGATTGGATTGGATTTGTTTATTGTCACGTGTACCGAGGTAGAGTGAAAAGTATTTTTCTGCGAGCAGCACAAACAGATCATTAAGTACATGGGAAGAAGAGGGAATATAAGTTAAGTAAAAAGTGGATCTGTTGGGGAGAGCTGGCAGAGAGTCGCCTCGCTCCGGCGATCTTGGGCATAAACCTCACCAACGCATTTTTTAAAACTCAGAGAGGCTCAAAATCTGGGGATAAAACTGGTCTGTGCAGCTGGAGAGCTAAGCGCCTGTTTTCAGCCTGAGCCTGTCTCTTTGAAAACATCCGGTAAGATTCCGCCCATAGCTCCAATTACTTTGCCTTACATGACGATGAAAGAAAAAGAATTTCGCCGTGGGGCCTCACGGTAGCATGGTGGTTAGCATCAATGCTTCACAGCTCCAGGGTCCCAGGTTCGATTCCCGGCTGGGTCACTGTCTGTGTGGAGTCTGCACGTCCTCCCCGTGTGTGCGTGGGTTTCCTCCGGGTGCTCCGGTTTCCTCCCACAGTCCAAAGATGTGCGTGTTAGGTGGGTTGGCAATGACAAATTGCCCGTAGTGTAAGGTTAATGGGGGATTGTTGGGTTACGGGTATACGGGTTACGTGGGTTTAAGTAGGGTGATCATTGCTCGGCACAACATCGAGGGCCGAAGGGCCTGTTCTGTGCTGGACTGTTCTATGTTCTATAAAGCTTTGAAAATGAAAATGAAAATCGCTTATTGTCACGAGTAGGCTTCAATGAAGTTACTGTGAAAAGCCCTAGTCGCCACATTCCGGCGCCTGTTCGGGGAGGCTGGTACGGGAATTGAACCGTGCTGCTGGCCTGCCTTGGTCTGCTTTAAAAGCCAGCGATTTAGCCCAGTGTACTAAACCAGCCAGCTTTGGGCATCTCAAAGTGCTTTTCAACCAATGAAGTACTGCTGAACTGTGATCACCGGTACAATGTGCAAAATGCAGCAACCAACCTGGGCACAGCAAACTCCCACAAGTGGCCCATGATAGCGACCAGAGCACCGACTTTAGGATTGGTGCGGGATCAGTAATGGCCAGGACATGATGGGTAACTCGTCAGCTCTTTTTAAAAATGGACCATGGGATCCATTATGTCCAGAGGGGAAGGCAGATGGTTGGGGGCCTCGGTTGAACATGCCACCTGAAAGGTGGTACCTCTGCCAGTGCAGCGCTCCTTCATTACTGCATGGCAGTGGCACCTGAACCCACCACCTTCTCACTCGAAGGCACGTGCAGCAGCATTAAGCTATGGCCGACACGGAAACCTCAAACCGTCAACTCAGAAACACAACCCGAACATTTCTCCAGTTCACGTTCGCTCACACCCAGGACTAAGGGGCAGTGATTGCTGGCACAAAATCAGAGTCCTTCTGCGCGCCTGTATCCACATAGGGGGGCGGAGTTGAGGTCTCTGGAGGTCGAGCGTGATCAGGGGCTGTGGGCCCCCACCGCAACGCACCGTGTGAGTGCTGTGTGTGCTCCAAACCCGTCCAAACCCAAGTAGCTCTCGTCTGAATGCGCGATCGCACTCAAGAGATCTTGTGCCTGCCTTGGCTCATGTTGGACATTACAAACGATTGTTGAGTGTATCTTTTCCTCCGAGGCTGGTAAAAAATCTGGTCCAGCCAATGAGCCTAGCCACCGATGAGCTGGGCTCCTGCCCACTGGTGATAATGATGCAACTGGCCAAAGTGTGAAGCTAACCTACTGTCTTGGTTAATCCTTTGGTTTACCGCCAGGAAGTATGATTGGCAAGTTCGCTTGCAGAGTTTATACAGCAAAGGTGTGTATTATGTCTGACTCATCACTTTGTGCACCATACAAGGACTCTTATTTCCACCAAATGCTCTCAACACACTGAGCCAAAGTGGAGGTGGCGCCATTCATTCATCACCTCAGTATTGACTGTCAGCCCCGCCATTATATACAGACATGTAACCAGTATTCTCCGCAGTGAAGGGGAAACTAAAGAGACTCAAGATCAGGCATGAAGATGCATGCTTGTGCTTCTGACTGCCATTATCGACAATTTCACCTTTTCTAAGTGACAGAGAGAGACAAAGCAGACCAGAATGAAAAGACAGAGGCAGACAAACAAACAGATTGGGAAAGAGAGAAGGAAACAGACAGAGAGAGAGAGAGAGAGACAGCATGTAAGACAGAGACATCAAAGAGAGATGGCCAAGACTGAGAGAAAAAAAAGAGGCAAAGAAGGACGTCCATTGATAAAGTGACGCTGGATCAATCCAGAAAGAACAATGAAGAAAGTGAGTGAGCAGAAAACTTGGAAATGGGTTTTGTGTTCCACATTCACCAGTTTACCTGGGAATCTCCCATCGGTGTTGCAAGCTAAATGTAGGCTCAGGTTTTTGCCATGACTTCTGGAAAATCTCCGAAATGGCCGAACATTCTAAGTCTCACCCCCCCCCGAAGCCAGCAGTTCCCACAATCGTGGGGCGGGAGCTCGGGAATCAGCGGACTTCATGCATGAGCGTTCCTCCACCGAAGTGGGACTTTGGGAGAACAGCAGTGTGGACTCTGATGTGCGCAGGTTCCAACAGGTAAGGGGAGGTCTGAATTTGGTGGGTGCAAAAAGAATTGTCCTGTTGTCAAGGAAGTGTTGAAGAGCTTTCCAGGTGTCAAAACCGTCTAGGAAGTATCAAAGCTGTCAAGGAACTGTCCGGGTATACTAGGTGAGTCAGCTTGGAGTGGAAAGGACTGAGGGTGTGGGTGAATGGCATGGGTGGCATAGCTGAGTGTGTGGGGGAGTGAGGGGGTGAGGGCTAGAGGAATGTTCTAAATTTTTTGTTTGTTTATTTGAACACAGTGCAGCCCACTTCTGCAATCTGCAGCCTGGCACGCATTCTGGGGTCAAACGCCGGTTTCAGCCTGCCCTGCGACCTGAAATCTGGCCTGCGGGTGGTCACCTTTCGCCGAGCAGGGACGTCTCCGGGGACAAAAATCAAGGCCATAGGTGAACTCAGCAAGGCTCCTTCAATATCAATTCCCAACCCGTGACCTCTGCCACGTAGAAGGACGAGGGCAGCGGACGCACTGGGACACCACCACCTGTAAGTTACCCTCCAGGCCACGCGCCATCCTGACTTGAAAATATATCGTCGTTCTGTCACAGTGGCTGGATCAAGGTTCTGGTCTCCAGCACCACTCTGGGTGCCCCGACATCACATGGGCTGCAGCGGTTCAAGAAGGTGGCTCACCACCAGGGGAGAGAAGGTTGCACCACACACACACACACACCCACACACACACACTCCGGGGGCCACCCACACAGTGAGCTCCAGGTAAAGCCGCCCGCCTCAGCTCTTTTACGAAAAGAAAATCTTGGTTCAGGACAACCTAAGGACTGAGTTTGCATGTGGGGGCTCCCGCCCTTGCCTGCTGACCATTGGCTCCCTGCACTGCCACCCCACTCAATGCCCAT
The DNA here is from genome assembly GCF_902713615.1 of Scyliorhinus canicula. NCBI lineage: Eukaryota > Metazoa > Chordata > Chondrichthyes > Carcharhiniformes > Scyliorhinidae > Scyliorhinus > Scyliorhinus canicula. The sequence goes on along the minus strand of NC_052171.1, from coordinate 16,515,128 downwards.
TGGTCAATGCACCCGTCAATCAAACCGTTGCAAGAGAACTTTGGCCCTTGTCGAGAAAGGTTTCCTGACAGGCTTCGCACAGCGGAGTGAAGTCACTGGCTCTTTACGCACGAGCAGACAAGTGCGCATGTGCAGACGGGTATGGGTGGTCACCTTGGGTGGCCATCTTGCATCGGCAGGAGATACAACGAACACAATATGGCGAAGGGATGGCATTGCTGAATTGCAAGGCAATTTCAATGGCATGGCCAGGAAAAAACAGACCGAAGTGAAGACACAATTGACCAATTTAAACCCACCGTATCTCAGCCAATGGCCGAAAACTGTGTGGGAAAAGCATGGAATTACTCAAAGGTGATCGGTAGTCAAGTGAGGATATTTACAGTTGAAATGATGGCTCCCGTGATGAAACTCTGTTTTAATGACTGCCAGGAGGGAGATGACTGCTCGCATGCACCACCCAGGCCGACAACAGGAATTTTCAACACTTGCCCCAGGTACCCAAGCAGCGGGACCAGGAGTCGGTATTTGTAGGAGTTGAGGGAATTGGAAAGAAAGGAGAAAGATGTAAACCCAATGGAGTTTACACCTCAATATGCTCCACAAGTGATTCACCATCAAATGTTGTAATGGATGTAAATATTGCAGGGAGTTCAGCTGGTGCACAGCAAGATCCAACAAATATCCATGTCCTCGTGAAAGGTGAAAAAATGCATGGTCGTCGTAAAAACTGGAAAGGATGCATGTAGAATTGTGAGGGTGTGCAGCACTGTCAGAGGTGCTGTCTTTCGGATAAGACGTTAAAGCCAGGTCCCGCCTCTCTGGCAGAGGTTTCAAATACTGAGTCTGGCAGCACACCTCTGGGACTTGGTCTCAAATTCTCTCCACATTACTGTAGGTTTCTGCTATTTACTGGCTGGAAGAGTTTCCCAGTGAGTTAGCAGGAGTGATTCCAACCCAGCTCCAAGTGGCCAGAGGTCCCACGTTTAACTTCCATGGACATTAAATGAACGGTAATAAATAAATGATCAGTAACCCCACACAGGATGAGCAAGGTGTGCAAAATAGCAATCTTTCATCCCTCAGGACAGGTACAGCACGGGGTTAGATACAGAGTAAAGCTCCCTCTACTGTCCCCATTAAACACTCCCAGGACAGGTACAGCACGGGGTTAGATACAGAGTAAAGCTCCCTCTACACCGTCCCCACCAAACACTCCCAGCACAGGTACAGCACGGGGTTAGATACAAAGTAAAGCTCCCTCTACACTGTCCCCATCAAACACTCCCAGGACAGGTACAGCACGGGGTTAGATACAGAGTAAAGCTCCCTCTACACTGTCCCCATCAAACACTCCCAGGGCAGGTACAGCACGGGGTTAGATACAGAGTAAAGCTCCCTCTACACTGTCCCCATCAAACACTCCCAGGACAGGTACAGCACGGGGTTAGATACAGAGTAAAGCTCCCTCTACTGTCCCCATCAAACACTCCCAGGACAGGTACAGCACGGGGTTAGATACAGAGTAAAGCTCCCTCTACACTGATCCCATCAAACACTCCCAGGACAGATACAGCACGGGGTTAGAAACAGAGTAAAACTCCCTCCAGACTGTCATAAGAACATAAGAACTAGGAACAGAAGCAGGCCATATGGCCCCTCGAGCCTGCTCCGCCATTCAATGAGATCATGGCTGATCTTTTGTGGACTCAGCTCCACTTTCCGGCCCGAACACCATCACCCTTAATCCCTTTATTCTTCAAAAAACTATCTATCTTTGTCTTGAAAACATTTAATGAAGGAGCTTCAACTGCTTCACTGGGCAAGGAATTCCATAGATTCACAACCCTTTGGGTGAAGAAGTTCCTCCTGTCCCCATCAAACACCCCCAGGACACGTACAGCACGGGGATAGATACAAAGTAAAGCTCCCTCTACACTGTCCCCACCAAACACTCCCAGGATAGGTACAGCACGGGGTTAGATACAGAGTCAACTCCCTCGACACTGTCCCCATCAAACACTCCCAGGACAGGTACAGCACGGGGTTAGACACAGAGTAAAGCTCCCTCCACACTGTCCTTATCAAACACTCCCAGGACAGGTACACAGGGGTAGATGCAGAGCCAAGGTCCCACATCAAATACAACACAGGGTGAGATACATGGTAAATGGTTTCAAGAAGGAGATAAGTATATTTCTGATTTTTAAAAAACAGGTTAAAGGGATATGAGGAACAGGTGGGGAGGTGGATTTGCGACCAGGAAGAGATCAGCCATGATCTGATTGAATGGTGGTGCAGGCTCCATGGGCTGAATTGTTTACTTCTGTTCCTAATTCGGATGTTCCCATGTAAAGCTCCATCTACGCTACTCCATCGAGGATTCCCAGATCTCCCATCGTTCCGGTGGCTGGAGAGCTAATCTAGCTCTATAATATCCCATCAGGTATTCCCAGGTCAGGTTAGATGCAGAGTGAATGTATCTCTGTCTTGATCGAACAATGAGTGTCAGTCTCATTCTCTTGATTAGTATCATGCACTTCAACGGTGTAACCTTTTCCCCCTGCATAGCAGCTATCTTTGCACATCCCTGAATGTTCCACTAATCTTGGGGAACTTCTGTGGTCTGCTTCAAATGTGGTTTTGGATGTGGATTGAGAACTGCTCGAAAGTCATTTTTCTTCGTCCCTTGCTGGGGTGAGAGTGTCGCCCGTCCCCAAGTGCCCTTGAGAGGGCGCTGGTGAGCCACCCTCTTGAACCGCTGCAGACCACGTGGAGGTACATCCACAGTGCCGGCAGGGAAGGCGTTTCAGGTGTTCGACCCAGTGACAGCAAAGGGATGGCGACACGGTTGAACGTCAGGATGGTGTGTGCCGTGGAGGGACACTCGGTGCCCCTGTGCGTCTGCTGTCCTTGCTTCTTCTCGCTGGTAGAAGTTGCAGGTGCTGTTGAAGGAGCATTGGTGAGTTTCTGCAGCCAATCTTGCAGATGGTACACACTGTGCGCTGGTCGTGGAGGAAAGAAATGACTCGGGTGACAGAGGCTGGAAAAGGCTCTGGGCCTTGAACGTTCGTGATCTCATTTTTGCTGCGCTTTAGAGAAGCAACTTTTATCAGGATACTTTGTAGAAAAAGATACATCGAGCTATATTGAGGTATCGAAGGTGAGGTATATAAATTGAGGTATATAAGATGCTAAATGTGATTGGCAGGGTCGACGGAGTTCAGATGTTTCCTCTTGATGGACAGTCTTGAATGAGAAGCCATAGTTTCAGACTTAAGGGTGGCAGATTTCAAACTGAAATGAGGAGGAATCACTTCAATCAAAGGGGTGGTGAATCTGTGGAGTTCCCCATCCCAGTGGCTCCCAGTTCCGATGTCCTTAACTTTCTCTGTTGTCTTGGTTACTTTCCCCTGCCGAAGACTCTCTTCAGGAAGCCAATCACTGGCCTTTCATGTCACGTCTCTGCAAGTCTTTGTCTCGCCCTCCTGACTGGTTTGCTTCGCTTTTCCGGTGCAGCGATTCAACTTTGATTTCTCGAAGACGGCCTCTGATTATCGTGAGCATTCTACCCTCAGCTGGGAAACCAGAGACATCACCCGGCATTCGGATCCTGCCACCCAGCTCAGAATGGTACACCCAGCGTTTCTGTTCCTGGCCTGCATTACCCCAACTGGGACTGCAGTCAAAGAACAAAAACAGCGCCTCCCATACCATCGGGATGTCCAATTTCACTTTACATCCTCGTTTGCAAGTGTATTTGCTGCTGTACTACGGGAAACCTGAGCACAATGTGAGTGGTGCAAGATCCACACAATAATGGCTCGATAATGTGGTTTCCAGGGCTGTTGGTTGAAGGATAAATATTGGACAGGACACTGGGAATAACGCCCTGCTCTTCACAGGATCATAGAATTTACCGTGCAGAGAGAGGTTATTTGGCCCATCGAGTCCGCATTTGCCCTCCAAAAGAGCTCCCTACTTAAGCCCTCGCCACCACCCTAACCCCGTTACTCAGTAACCCCACCTAACCTTTCGGACACTAAGTGACAATTAAGCCAATCCACCTAACCTGCACATCTTTGGACAACAGGAGGAAACCAGAGCACCCGGAGGAAACGAGAAAGTGCAAACTCCACACGGACAGTCACCCGAGGCCGGAATTGAACCCGGGTCCCTGGAACTGCGAGGCAACAGTGCTAACCACTGTGTTACCATGCTGCCCATGTTCTTCTTTGAAACAGTCCATCAGGAGGGCGAAAATAGATATCATAATCTTTATTAGTGTCACAAGTAGGCTAAAACTGCAATGAAGTTACTGTGAAAAGCCCCGAGTCGCCACACTCTGGCGCCTGTTCAGGTACACCGAGGGAGAATTCAGAATGTCCCTCGCACACTGTAACATTCCTTCAGTCTTACATTGGAGGGTCGACCGTGACCATGTGCTCAAGTCCCTGGAGTGGGATTTGAACCTTCTGACCGAGAAGGAGGTAGTGCGACCAAGACAGTGAGTTGGAGCATTTTACCCAAGGTCTTGGGCACCCACGGTTGGAAAGGCTGCGTATCATCTGATTGGGTAAGGACTGTTTCACTCCTGGCACCACGTAACATCGAGGCTGACATGTAAAGAGAGGAGCGGGTATTGAAAGGAAGTGAGAGGCAAGAAAAGAGATCACTTCAGATTGGGAAATGACCCTTGCTGAGCTGCAACAACAACTCGTGGGCTGATGAATAATGTTACAGATGACAGCAGTCTCTCTGGGAGCCGCTGCTGTATCGGGAACGGTAAATCATTCGCAGAGGAAAATGAATCTGTCACATTTAGTGCCCCACGATCAGGCGAGGAGCTGGAGCTCTCCTCTAACTTCCATTCCCCTGACGGCGTTCTGAAGCACATAATGCCCATCTACAGTTGTCACAGTTCTCACAGCACCCACTGCTGTGATTATTGGATACAAGCTTGTAAAAGGTTCCACAGGGATGCCTGAGAGCTATATCATTTATTACTGCTGCGTAAGACACATGTGATTTCCTTTTATCTGTCAATTTGTATTTACAAAGAGGTGTTAATGCTGGGGCAATGGATCATTTTCCATTTCAGGCTGTGACTGGCAGCATTAGACTTGTCCAAATGAGATGGGCTACCATGGTGTTAAATACCGAGGATACCGAGTTAATGGGAACCCAATTTCCAGAGATGAAAGACCAGTCTCCGACCCTTCAGTAAACCCTCATACCCCGGCTCCACATGCGGTCCTGTGCTTCTGGCTGGCCCATTGTCTCCAGGGAACTGTTCACGGGATTCCTGGAGATGACTTGACAAGCTGAGAACAGATGATGGGTCAGGAAATCGGAGCCACCATGCCGCCACGACCGCATCACTGTGGGTCACCTTAAATAAAAAAACACCTCCGTCAGCTTTGCTTTAAGTTTGCTATGCCAACAGAACACCGGGCTGGTGGAGAGGGATGCAAGGTGGGGAGACATTACTTCATTCAAAGGGTTTCGAATCTTTCGAAATCTCCACACCAGAGGTTTCTGGATGTTCCATCATTTTTTTTTTAAATTTAGAGTACCCAATTATTTTTTCCAATTAAGGGGCAGTTTAGAGTGGCCAATCCACCTACCCTGCACATCTTTGGGTTGTGGGGCTGAAACCCACGCAGACACGGGGAGAATGTGCAAACTCCACACGGACAGTGACCCAGGGCCGGGATCCGAACCCGGGTCCTCAGCGCCGTGAGGCAGCAATGCTAACCACTGTGCCACCGTGCTGCCCCCGGATGCTCCATCATTTGTGGTTTTGGTTACCTAAGGCGTTGTTCCCCGAGGGGCAGAGGATGAGCGTTCTGCCCCTAGGAGGAAGGAAAGGATGCCGGAAGGGGATTAAATGGCAACTTTTAAAACCGGAGCAAAGACGTGAGGAATTGGAAGAGTCTTCCAAACAGCCAGCACAGGCGAGCTGGGCCAAATGGCCTCCAAACAGTGTTGCATCACGCTCCGCATCTGGAAACCCTTGGTGGTCGTGCGTTGTGTGGATGTCGCACATGCCAATCCCATTGCCTAGTCATGGGCCAGGCGGGTTTGCCAAGTGTGGCCGAGCGGTATTTAACAATGTTCAGCCGCTGTCATTTCTTTAATCACTTGCCTTCAGCAGGCAAAGCAAACCCACTGAAAATGCGGTCTTAATTTCACTGTCTTTTCCACTGCTGATCAATTATTAATGGACAGTAGAAATTCCATCTCGGCGTTAAACATACACAGGACAGAGGGTGGGTATTAGACTAAATTATCATTAAATCCACGACTCTTTCAGCACATTAATGTTTTATCAAGAATTCAAAACGAGAAAAATTAGTCATGGGGAAGAGAGCAAGTCAAAGCGCTAATCTAGGACCACAGGCTTATGAATATTTCATAGTGATCTGGGTCTGACTGCAGCCTCAGGACATCGTTGACATGTAATTCATGGTGGCTGTATTCAAAGCAAATGTGTCTCCAAACAACCTGAATCAATAGATAGAGTTTGGCTTAATATTAGCAATCGCATCAGCCCCGATTGTTATTTAACAGGACAGGCTCTGTGAACACATCAAAATGTATTTGTTTTTAGTGCAGAATACAATGGAAGCACAGCCACGTTCCTCTGCATGCACCCTCCCCTCCTCAGGTACCCAGGTCATCCTCCTGTTCTCCATTGTTTCATCTCTGCCTCGGCACTTTGGGCCCCTCCCAGCTGGCTTCCCCCAACCTCACAAGGCACATTGTTCCAGATGTGCCTTTTCGCCACTCACCGTTTGTCCCTCTCTCGCAAAGGGGGCTCCCCGACCACCAGGAGGAACCTAATGGGCATCCAGGTTGTTGCTGCTTCGGTGCAGGTGATGGGCGTCCGCCCAACAACCCCGCCAGACCACCCCCGAGTGACGCTGCTCACAACAAGGATAATTGAATCGATTATTTTCACTCACTTGTACCTTTGCGGCTTTTTGCCCGCCTGTTAAAAATCGATTGCAGCAACTTCTCGTCAGCTGAACTCTTGACGTGACGATTAGGTCCAGCAAAGTGAGACTGATCCTGTGAGGAATCGTCCAAAGAGGAGGCAGAGAGTACAGAGTTTCACTCTGTGTGGATAACCTCCTCCTCCAGGCCTCGGACCCACAGGACCACCTGAAAGCTATCAAGAAACTCCTGGAAGAGTTCAGAGGCTTCTCGGGCTGCAAACTCAACCCGGGCAAGAGCGAGGCATTGCCGGTGACACCGAGCGGGGGGAGGGACAGAGCTGGAGGGGCTACCATTCACACTAGCCCAAAGCAAATTCCGCTCCCTGGGGATCCAGGTAGCCCGGGACTGGGCACGGGGCTCCAAGTGGAACCTGACCAGGCTGCCGGAGGAAGTTAAAAAGGACCTGCAGAGATGGGATGCACTCCCGCTTTCCCTGGTGGGGAGGGTGCAGACGATCAATATGAACTGCCAAGGTTCATCTTCCTGTTCAGATCCATTTCGATCTTCATCCAAGGTCTTTTCCCAAAAGATAGACAAAATGATCATGGCGTCTGTGTGGGGGGATAAGAACCCAAGGATCCCTAAGTTGACACTGCAAAGGAGGTAACATATGGCCAGCCTGGCCCTACCAAACCTGCAATATTACCACTGGGCAGCCACAGCCAACAGGGTGAGGGGATGGGTACAAGAACCCAATCCGGAATGGGTGAGGCTGGAGGAGTCCTCCTGCAAAGGAACAACCCCCTGAGCCCCAAACAAGGCAGTGCTTCACACCCCCCCCCCCTCGGCAAAGTACGTAACCTGCCCAGTGGTAGTAGCCACATTGAGAACATGGTGAAGCCGGGATGTTCTCCATGGCCTCCATCTGGGGCAACCACAAATTCTCGCCAGCCATGCTCGACGCCGTCTTTAGAAAATGGAGACAGGACAGGTACGCTGGCAGTCGGGGACTTTCAGACTGGGGACAGACTCGTGACCTTGGGCGAACTGATGGAAGATCTGGAGCTACCGACAGGACAAGTTCAAATTAAACACTTTCTCCGCAAGGAGATGGCAAGGTACCCCACGGCCCCGAGAGACAGATTACTGGAAGAGCTAATAAACACGGACAGTAGGTGGGGGAGGGGGGAACTGTGGGGACATCAATGGACGGTCACAGGAAAGGGCAAGAACACCACTGGACTGAGTCAGGCCAAAATGGGAGTGGGGACGGAAGTGGGTTGGGGACTCTGGAACGAAGCACTGACCAGACTGCCGGAGGAAGTTAAAAGTACCAACCGCACATCCTCCTGCGCTAGGCTCAGCCTCATGCAACTCAAAGTGGTGCACACAGCTCACCTGACCAGAACCTGAATGAACAGGTTGTTCCTGGAGGTGGAGGATAAATGCGAACGTTGCCAGGAGTTGCCGGGCCAATCACACCCACGTTCTGGTCCTGCCCCAGACTTGTTGGGTTCTGGACAGCCTTCTTCAAGGTTGTGAGGGTGAGGGTGGAGCCGAGCCCAAGAGTGGCAATCTTTGGGGCATCGGACCAGCTAAAACTACATGTGGTTAAGAGGGCCGACACCCTGGCTTTTGCTTCCCTAATCGCGCGCCGGAGAATCCTGTTCGGCTGGCAATCAGCAGCACCACACCCACAACTGCAGACTGGCTGTCGGACCTGTCGGAATATCTCCACCTGGAGAAGATCAAGTACACCGTCCGAGGGTCGGACGAGGGCTCCCACAAAGCGTGGGGCCATTCATCGGTCTGTTCCAAGACCTGTTTGAAGCAAATAGCGACCAGGAAGGTCAAGGGGGGGGGGGGATAGAGGAAAACAAATAAGAACAGACACGATGGAGAGGAGCAGAGGGGGGAGGGGGCAGGAGGTGAGGAGGGAACCAAAGGGAATCACAGAGGAAAACAAGGGGAAAAAGGGAGGAGGCAGGAAGCCCCCCCTCGTCCCGACCCGACCCCGCAAAGACAACAAAAATTCTGTAAATAAGAAACGTCACTGGATGTAAATACCAGGTGCACCATAGATTGAGTTGTTACTCTGTAAAAACTGAAAAATGGCAATGATAATATTTAAAAAATGTAATAACCTCCCTGGTTATGAATACCCCATACACTGAAAAATGGCGCAGCGGGAAACCGCTACATCTCCAAGTCAGACGGTTCGAGTCCTACATCAGATCTTGATGACCAAGGGAGGTATGTTCCGAACGCAGCCAAACGGATTGTGCATCAACCTACAAATCCATCCAGTCACATGTCACTGGCAGGCAGGAAGAGCGGGAAAGATATCTGTTCATATCACTGGCAGGCAGGAAGAGCGGGAAAGATATCTGTTCATATCACTGGCAGGCAGGAAGAGCGGGAAAGATATCTGTTCATGTCACTGGCAGGCAGGAAGAGCGGGAAAGATATCTGTTCATGTCACTGGCAGGCAGGAAGAGCGGGAAAGATATCTGTTCATGTCACTGGCAGGCAGGAAGAGCGGGAAAGATATCTGTTCATATCACTGGCAGGCAGGAAGAGCGGGAAAGATCTGTTCGGCCATGTGATGGAAAGAAAATTGGAGCATCTACCATCACAGCACCAAACTACAACATGCATGGAGAAGCTCATGTTGCCGCAGGAACCTGGACTCCTTGAATGGACTAACCCATCACCCGGGAGAGTATATTGAACTAAAGAATAGGAGGTAGTCTCTCAAGCCTATTCTAACATTCAGTTCGATCGTAGTCGACATCCAACCTTCCTCCCACCAGAGGAAACCCCTGGTCTTCTTTGAAAATGGATGTAGGATGTTTTATGTCCAGCTGACGATCCACAAAGAACCTTGGTTTAATATCTCATCGGAAAGGCGCAGGGCATGGGCAGCACAGAACAGATACAGAGAACAGGTCCCTCGACAATGTCTCAACATACACAACAGGGAGGGCAGCATGGTGGCGCAGTGGTTAGCACTGCTGCCTCAGGGCGCCGAGGTCCCTGGTCTGATCCCGGCTCTGGGCCATTGTCCGTGTGGAGTTTGCACATTCTCCCCGTGTTTGCGTGGGTTCGCTCCCACAACCCAAAAGATGTGCAGGGTACGTGGATTACCCGCGCTAAAATTGCCCCTCAATTGGAAAAAAATGAATTGGGTACTCTAAATTTATAATAAAAAATAAATAAAATAAAGAAATAAATTGTTCGACAAACCTGCAGTAACAGATTAAATTTCCCTCTACACTGACCCACAAACACTCTCAGGGAAGGACCAGAACAGGGTTAGATACAGAGTAAAGCTCCCTCTACTTTCCCCATCAAACACTCCCAGGACAGGTACAGCACGGGGTTAGATACAGAGTAAAGCTCCCTCTACTCTGTCCCCATCAAACACTCCCAGGACAGGTACAGCATGGGGTTAGATACAGAGTAAAGCTCCCTCTACACTATCCCCATCAAACACTCCCAGGACAGGTACAGCATGGGGTTAGATACAGAGTAAAGCCCCCTCTACACTGTCCCCATCAAACACTCCCAGGACAGGTACAGCACGGGGTTAGATACAGAGTAAAGCTCCCTCTACTCTGTCCCCATCAAACACTCCCAGGACAGGTACAGCACGGGGTTAGATACAGAGTAAAGCTCCCTCTACTTTCCCCATCAAACACTCCCAGGACAGGTACAGCATGGGGTTAGATACAGAGTAAAGCTCCCTCTACACTATCCCCATCAAACACTCCCAGGACAGGTACAGCATGGGGTTAGATACAGAGTAAAGCTCCCTCTCGGGCAGCACAGTAGCACAAGTGGATAGCAACCAGGGTCCCCAGTTCGATTCCCTGCTGGGTCACTGTCTCTGCGGAGTCTGCGCGTACTTCACAGTTGATTTCCTGTAGCCATTTTGTCCAGTGGATTTTTAAAAAATCTAAATGGTTAATTAACAATTGTAAAATATATTGTGTGCCTTGAAAGCTCCATTCTACTGAGATCAATTATTGGGAGCAGAGAATATAACAGTTAAACATAGATTCATCATTCCGTGATTTCAGCACTGTGTGATCTGGGTCTGTTATCTTTTCAGCCCAGCTTGTAATACCAGACAATCATCTTTTGTGTGTTTAATCTGTATATAAATAATAAAATGAAAATCAAAAAATTAATTAACAAGCAATTCACGAGTTGAATATTTCATTAAGTAGTGCTACCCCACACTGTGACACCCAGATGTTATCACAAGAGAGCACAGCTGGGTTCTCGCAATAGGCACAGGCAATCTGTGAGCTTTTTCAAAGACGTGCCGAGTTTCAGCAGATCGCTGCTTCCTCATTTATCCCATTGGGCCGGGCTGCTTAATTGAATCTTAGCGGACCTCCGCTCTGCCCGGAGTTCCGGCACCGAAAGACTGCAGGGCCCAGATTTCCCGGCAAACCTGTACCCTTTGCCACGGCAACACAACGGAGTTGCCAACCCTCCAGGGTGGGCCCGGAGTCGCCAGGAATTGAAGGTCAACCAGCGGGAACGCTGCTTTGCGGAGAAAAAAATCATCAAAGCATTAAAATAATTTACTTTAAAATAAAACTATTTGCACATCTCCCTTGACCCGATCAATAAGGGACACATTTCATCAGAGTTGGCAACTCTATGCAGTGGCAGCGCGGCATGTTTTCCTGCAATTTTTCCCTCAAGGTCCCATTCTGCCCCCATTGACCGAGGCTGGAGGAGACGTTGGAACTGCTGCACTAACAATGCACAGTAAGAAGTCTTACAGCACCAGGTTAAAGTCCAACAGGGTTGTTTCAAACACGAGCTTTCGGAGCGCAGCTCCTTCCTCAGGTGAATGGAGAGGTATGTTCCAGAAACATTTATATAGACAAAGTCCGGCATCTCCACATCATGACTAACAATGCAGGCGCGTGTATAACATGGGAGTACATCTGACCAACAAGAGTGGACAATAAATTGCGGCCTTGCCAGTGATGTCCACATCCTGACGAGGACCAATCTCAGACATACGTTGGCCCACTTTCTGTCCAGGTGCAGGTGCTGGTCGAGTTCCAGGGCTAAACTGGAGGGTACGTTCTGCATCCAGCAGGTCATCGCAGAATTCCCGCATTGTCGCCTTCTGAAACAAGCCTCTTGCAGCTCCACTGTGCAGCCACGCAGGTTAGAGAGGGGACGTTGAGCCCATCTACTTCATTGTTCCACATGAAAAAACTGTGACTTCACCATCATGCCGAACTGCCCCTTGGATGATTTCAAGATTTCTTCTGTTTTAAAAATCCTGCCTGGAGAACTGGTTCACAGAATCACAGAATTGCTACGGCGATGAAGGAGGCCATTTGGCCCATCATTTCTGCATCGGCTCTCCATTGAGCATTATGGGTCAGTGCCGTGCCCCTGCCTTTGCCCCAAACATCTGCACATTGTTCCTATTCAGATAATCATCTAATGCCCTCTTGAACACCTCGATTGAACCTGCCTCCTCCACACTTCCAGGCAGTGCATTCATTCCAGACCCCAACCGCTTGTGTGAATGAGATTTTTCTCACATCACATTTGCTTCTTTTGCAAATCACTTTAAATCTCTGCCCTCTCGTCCTCAATCCTTTTCTGAGCGGGCACAGTTTCTCCCAGTCTACCCTGCCCTGCCCCCTCATGATTTTGAACATCTCCATCAAATCTCCTCTTCGCCTTCTTCTCCCCAGGGAGAACAGTCCCAACCTCTCCAACCTACCCTCATCACTGAAGTTTCCAAGTGTGGCACCCAGAACTGTGCACATTGCTCCAGCTGAAGTCTCAGCCGAGGATTGGAGGAAGTTGTATTTTCTGATCTGTGCGCTCTGCCTGAAAGCAGGTCCTTGGCTCACACTTTTCTTCGCGTCTCTCTCTGTCCTCCGCCAGTCTTCTCGTTTTCCATCAACCTCCTTGAATTTGCTGAAACTTATTGGGAAGAGAAGGAGAGACTGGATACGGTACGTCCTAAGAGAAAATCGACTCGTGAGAAACGACTGGTGGGAAAA